>NC_031769.1:131676427-131678741 GCF_001522545.3 Parus major | reverse complement strand
TTTTTTTTTTTTTAAGGTATCCACCACATGCAGAAATAACTACATCTTGAGGACAGTTAACTTATTAAGTCTGTTTGACATCTTTTTCAGATTAAACTGTATGAGAACACTTGTATGTGAACACAGGAGTGCATGTGCCCCACCCACTTTAATTAATTACATTAATATAACTGCATAAACACTCATAAAACAACAAATTCCAATTTGAGTGAAGAGGTGACTTGCCATCCAGAAAACACATCACAATTTTGGTTTTTCTTATCCCACTGAGAACACTCGGGTAATGATCTTAGCTGTCATGCCTGCCATTCCCTCTGTAACCTGGTGGGTCTAAACTGAGGTAGCAGAAACTCAAATCCATAAAACTGCATAGCAATTACATTTCTGTTTTTTCATGGGAATTAATGAATTCAAGTGTAGCCTACATCTAAATAGGATCAGATAACATAAATCAACACAATATGTGACACATGAATCAGCGTAAAATCTTTCAACACTTCTGTTTAAATAATTTGCCAGCACAAAACAAATAAATCATTACAATTACCCTTAAATTTACAGATATTTCTCTACTGAATTCCATGTACTTTTTATTTCTTTGAACCAGTGAACTGTTTCAAGCAAACATATATTCCACCAAGGAATAAGCTAAATGCTTCCTAGAGAAGTAAAGAAAACCAAGTAGAACAAAACAAATCAATACTCTGATTTCACAAAGGATTAATGCAATTATTGTAGCTAAAAATCAGAACAGAAAAGAAAATGCTTCTGGAGAGCTAAAGAAAAATAATCTTTAAAGAATACCTAAACATGTTAAGGATAATTTATGATATTTTCAGTATGTGCTTTCAGCCACAGTGTTTATTAGCACATCAAGAGTACTAAAAATGCCATCTGAAGCCTACCCTGCAGTCTACTGGCAATATTTTGCAGTTCACTTCATTGTCCAAGGCAGGGAGCAGATGAGAGTACTGAAGGCCAGCACAGTTTGCCCCAGGGGCAGCCACTTCTTTTCTACTGCAAGGGGCAACCTGGCCAGCCCCAGAGTAATAGCAGTGAAAAGGTGAGGGACCATGCCTTGGGATTCAATCAGAAATGAGAGATGCTTTGGAGAAAAAAACTTCAGAGACCACTGCACATGAAAAGATAAATCAAAACACACACTAGCCACTGAGCTCCCAGCCTGAAATGTGGAAGGTGATAAATGAACATGCAGATATTTTAAATAGATCATGAATGGTTTACATACACGGTTGATACATGTTTGTCTAGCAACACTGGACTTACATCTACATCTTCAAACCTATTGAAGGTGCAATTTGCTCCATCAACCTTAATGAAATTAAAAATCTTGTATTAGTTCTGATTAGTTCTGATAAAACAAGCCCATCATTCTATACATAAACATATTTAAACACAAGAGATTGTTATCTTTATGAAACCAGTATATTCAAAACAAATTCATGGAATACAAGTTCCATCCTGGACAGAGTTTGGTGCCATGCTTAAGTATGTACATCTGCATATTCCAAACTGCAAATCTTTTGGGTGGGTTGGGGGGGGACATGGCTACACAGAAAATCCACTGCATTTCTCTTGTCAGCCTTCCACCTCCACTGCTGCCTCTTAGGAAAGAGTACCCGGGGCCAGTATTTAACTGCTCAGCTCTGGCGTTCTGTACCAATTATGGTGTAATGACAGACAAGGGATACCCGAACAAGCCCGCATATTGTCAGAAAAGCACCTGTGAAGAAGCGTGGTTTGTTTTTCGCACGAATGAGCAAAAAATTGAAAGAATGGAAAGACCCTCTATCCATTTCTCCCCCCAACGTAACTGAAGTTCAGCTATAACTTCATTCCCAAAGTGACGATAAACACCATCTGTTAAATCACACCTCACTCTCCAGCTCCAAGCACGGCACTACCAATCTCTCTCTCAGCCCAAGCCCCTCTCCATCACTCGCATCCCCGCAGCTCCTCGCCCAGCACCGACCCCCGGCCGCTCCCGGCTGGCGGTCACCGCCGAGCCCGGCCCGGAGCGCCCGCGCTCCCCGCGCACACCTGCGGCGACCGTGCCCCGGCCCCTCACCTCCGTCCTCCTCCTCCAGGGAGTTCATGCAGGGAAAGTAGACCGCCAGCGCCTCGAAGGAGGCGGAGAGGCTGCTCCGGCTCTGCGAGCGCTGCATGGCGCGCCCGCCGGCCGCCGTCTGCCGGCCCATCTTGGCCGAGCGGCACCCGCCTTTGGCGCGGTACAAGAAGCGCGGCGTCTTGGCGGCGGGGGCTGAGGGCGGCGGGGAGCGCTGGGCGGGCTGCG
>NC_031769.1:131383585-131676008 GCF_001522545.3 Parus major | reverse complement strand
GACGGATGCTGCAGGCGGGGGGAGCCGTACGAGGGGCGGCCCCGTGGCTCGGCACGGAGCGGAGCTGGGCAGCGCTGCCCCCGCTCCGGGCTGGCAGGACACACCTGCGGCCAAGGGGCAGAGCCTGCTCTCGGGTGCGGTCTGTGAAAACGGGAATGAACCACGGGACCAGAGAAAGGCTGAAGTGCGAGGGATCATGCGGAAGGATCATTGACGGGCCAGATAGCTTTGAGTACCTCCAAGGATGGAGACTCACAGCCTTTTTGGGAAACCTCACTCATCAATGCTCGCTCACCCTCACAGAGAAAACATGTTTCCTGATGCTCAGCGTAAGTCTTCTCTGTGTGAGCTTGTGCCCGTTGCTTTTGTCAGTGGCCCAGCAGCTACTGAGGAACTGGCCCTGCAAGCCACAGGCAAATCCTTCATCTCTTCCTCACTTCAAGCCAAGCTGCATTTCTCTAAAGCACATCTGCCTCCTTAGCAAACATGGGTGTACCTTTTCTGAATTCACTCCTTAGAGGGTTTGCTTATAGCTACAACACATAGTTTTGGTGGTTTTATCCAGTCTTACTTCTGTATATTCCTCAACACTATTTAATGCTATGTTTTTTTCTTTTATCCAGTACATTACATTAATTGAGTGTATAGCAATTGGTAGTGTTCCCCCTGAAATGCTAAGAAATTAAAGCACAGGACATGATTAAAAAGAGGGACTAGCTACTGTAGCAATCTTTTGCAGCATCAGTAACTTATTCCACTATAATTCATGACAGTACAAAAGTGCTATCAAACCTTGTACATGGCTGTTCTTTCCTTACTGGCCCTTTACACAGTGATGATAGTAAATGCAGGGCATGGGGTGCATTCAGTCTTCTTTCAAATTAAAAAAAAAAAGAATTCTCTCAAAATAATGGCAAATAATGTTTAGGGTTTGATCTAACAAACTTCACAGAATGATGGCTTGAAGTGAACTGAAACTCTTCATGAACAAAGTGTGTAGAGTGAAATACACTTCACACCCCTTGTGTATTTTCTTGAGCTGATGACTGGAAAGGATTGTAATAAGACATTAAAACCAGCCAACATGATCACTGACATACTTTCCTGAGGAATGAAAACTAGTCAGAACTTTAGCATTCATGGATGGAACCATCATCAATCTATAGCAAAGCAGTGAGTTTTACAGCTATTTTTACAATTTTCCCAATAACTTGATTTGTAAATAACTATAATCTAATAAAGCATGTTTCATGTAACATCACAGGAACTTATTTTAGAAGAACATAAATCCTTTTTTTTCCTCTTTACTGGCTATAAAAGATTCCCAGGGTAGCATCCATAGGTTCTGACATCTTTTTCAGGTAATCTCATTCAGGTCATGCTCCAAAATGTGTATTTAGTTGCTCGTCATGTTTCTCTGGCCACATGCCCAAATTTGTCACCTCCCAACATATCCGTGGTGTTTTACAGGTTAACAAGAAGGTGAGCTGCCAAGACAGACAGACAGACACCTCTCTCATATGCCACAGGTAGGCCCACGGGCACTCCATGATGGCAGAGACCTGGTCACCTGGTCAGCCTGCAGTACCTCTGCCCCTAAAATCACCCTTTGCATTGTATCCCGTTAATAAAATATATTCAAGTGGTGAGCTTTTCCTGTCTACACTTTACTGTAAAAAGATGTTACTAAAATACAAAAGCAGTTCTAAAAGTTGTAAAGCAAACAACACTAAAATAAAGTGTAATGGTAGTAGTAATAATAACAACAATAATAATAAAAATAATAAATGTCTAATATACAAAATTATGTAATTGGCAAAACCCAATAGAATGTGTTGAAATAATTGCTAAAGATATTTTTAAAAGACTTGGTGACTATAGAATTTTCTATCTATGAACACTAAAGCAGACAAAATAACTTACATCAACATTTTTATAAGATAAGGCAGAAAAGTAAATGTCCATTAAACAATAATTCATGGCTGCTTTTGAGAAGTTGGATAATAAAAGTGAGTTAATGTTCATTACATTTCAGATGAACTGCTGGTTACTTTCATAAAAACAGCTGAATAAAACTGAAGAGACATTGAGAATGCAGAGAAAGGCAAAACAGCAGTTGGGTGACTTGGAGATATTTATGAAAATATAGATAAACTCTAGAATACATATTCAAAAAAGAGCAACTGATTTGGAACATCTGTTTCATCTACTTTCACTCACATTTATAAATATTCTTGTGTAAGTACTCCCCTTAGAAGCATCTCTTGTAGAAGAAATAATACCTGCTTAGAAGCCAGGAGGCTTTAAAGCAGTCTACACTTGTTTTCCTTCCCAAACAAAGGAATTAGCACATCCACCACCTCCCCCTAAGCTCTGCCCTCAGCAGAAACTGCAAATCTGCCTGTGACACAGGGCTGTGACAGCATCCTGGACCAAACTAATGGGGCACTTCATTGGTGACATGCAGCCTCAGTGGGAATTTGGCTGCACCCACGGGTGTGGCTGTCCCGCAGTGCCAGACCCCCGACATCTCTCAGCCCCTCAGCAGGGAATCAGACCTGGCAGCCACAGCCAGAAGAAATTGATGTTTTTGCTAATATTGCATAGTATACAAAAAACCTGTTACTGTCATTGATAAAATCAGCCCATACCGAGAAAAGCACTTTAAAACCTCAACACTCTGTAATCAATTACAAATTACCCCAAACAGACACTGGGATATTAGGCACCTGTGCAAAAAATCAATAACAAAACACTGGATCACCATCCCATCCAAGCTTCCTCAATATATTTCTGTCCTAATTTTCTCTCTTTGAAATAAATGTTTAAATGGGAGAATGAAAAGAGACACAAAGAACTGAGGTGAAAAATCCATAAATTCTCATGGTATTTGGGAAGGCTGTCCTCAGTTTCTAATGATTGCATTATACAAATAATCTAATTGATGGAAATCTAGACAAATCCTGAACTGCAGAAAACAAGTTTACTACCCTGATATTGACAACATCCCCCAGCTGTTCTGCTGATTGTTTAAATTTTAACTGATACTCATTGATTTGTGTCACCAGGTAGAAGTGAATACAATTCCTTTTAAAGGAACAGCATCCAAATTTCCATCTCAATGCTAAATATTAAGACAAAGCAAGAGACTCCCAGGTATGCTACCTCTTTAACATTTTCACAGTTTGCTGAAAGAAACTATGTTGTAGGAATCCAGGTCAAACAGAACAAGGTCAAACATCTTCTATAAATGCATGTACTGTCCTAAGGAAATTCTATTTGTAGGGTTGGATTTATTATAAAATCTCTTGGTGGCTCATCTAAAGAACTGTGGAAGCAATTGCTTACTAGTTGTGTTCCCTGAAAATTACTAAAAAATTATTTTGTGGCACTGGATATTTGGTGTAAGCCTACTCTAAATACAGACAGCCAATAACAGGATTCTGAATTTAATAAATGTATATTTCTCTTTTTATATAGCTATCTCATGTGTGGTAATTTAAAAAACAATATGGGAATTAATGTATTCCCCATGTTTTTCCATGTTTCAGCTGTAACTGGGTGTATTTCAGCAAGCTTGCTTCAAATAAACACAAATTATTAGACTTAAAATGGGGATGCTTCAGGAAAATAATGATTTGATGAATCTTTCATGAAACCATACCTTTGTTCAAGAAAAAAAAAAAAAGGAAAAATTAAATTCCTTCACTTCCCATTTCTACTTCTATGTACTGAATCCAGAGGTCATAATTCCCTGAAGAATGCAATAACTTTTATGGCAATTATTTTTTTTTTATTATTGACTATATTATGGATTAATTCCTTGAGCCTGCTTCAGCTTCTGAACACAAGATAAAAGCACACATTGCCACAAAAGAGTTCTTTAGCCCTTGTGCACATCTTGGAGAGGATTCTCCAGGGCAGTCACTATGGAAGGGTGATCTAAAGTTTCTGAACACGTTCCCTTAACCTGCAATTAAGGAAGGTGTTCTGGGAATGGGACTGGAAAGGAGTTATTGCCCATTATTTTGTCACTTCTTCTGTCAAGCATTGCCCACAGGCTTCCTTTGTTGGCTACAGAAGGGATTTATTTTGTTCGTGATTGTCTTCAGAAAAAACAATTCATCTGCTGAGCTTTTTATGCTGGTTAATTATCTTTAACTTGCACCACATCTATTAGGCATAACATATTAAAATTGTAATTCAAACTCTTAATGACTTCCTACTTATACAAAATCTTTGTGCAATGTGTCACTACAAGAAAGGCAAATTGCTTCCTCTTACACTAGGAGGGAGAGTCCCCCACACCTCCCACACTGTGTTTTATTTCACCGAGTTTTTGCCTCCTCTCATGCCCTCTGTCTTCACTAATCAGAGACAGCAAACATGTCAACAGAGGAGAAATACTTGACAAGGGCCTCAAAAAGAGTTAACTGAATTGTCTCCCACTCAAAAAAATAACCCAGTTTGGAAACCCAGCATTTATCTAATTCTAGGAAGACACAAAAGGAAAAGTAAATACCAGTATTGGTTGGAGGAAATGTTATTCTCCAGCTGAGCTATTATTCAAGCAATTTCCAGTAATTTTTCCAGATTAAGTATCACTGGAATATACAACTGCTATTATTACTGAATTAAACCTTCTTTTTTTCCCCTTTGTGTAAAGCTAAAACAATACACTGAAAAGATCCTTAAAAACATGGCTCACTTAGTGCAAAACAGGGTTTATGTCTGAAAACTTGTAACATGTAGTAACAAGCTGCTATTGCCTATAATTTGCTGAATGTTAGGACTGTGCTGGCTGTACTCATTCCCTATAGAGACAGCCATGTGCCGAATCCAGCCCAGCACTTTGAAGGGGCAGATTCCAGAAATGTACAAGGTCCTTCACAAAGTAATGGCTGCTTTTACTAATTCCTATCTTAAAAAAGTCACTGTTCTTGACTTAGTATTTTTTGATTATGATTAAAGAATTATAGAATAGTTGAGAAGGACAGTTAAAAATCATCTAGTCCAATGCTCTCATGATGAGCAGGGACACCAGGTTGCTCAGAGCCCCATCCAGCATCCTTGAATGTTTCCAGGGTTGAGACATCTACCTGTTCCAGTTTTACCACCCTTGTTATAAAAAACCTTTTCCTTATATATTATCTAAACCTACCCTCTTTTGGCTTAAAACCATTTCCCTTTGTCGTATCAGAACAAATTTTGCTAAAATCAGTTTGTCCCTGATTCGTCATGGCCTTTGTCATGAACTCCATGGGATGGCAATAGTTCCCATGAAGCTCTGACATTCATTAATCTCCTACTCTTCCCAAAGTTTCATGATATAACAACAATTCCTACATTATTTCTATGTCTAGCAGTTAGATTTAAGTTTTCTATATTCTACTTTATTGAAATCATACATTTTGGATTTTCTGAGCATCCCCTACTAAGCAGTCACAGAGAATGCAGGTACTGTCTGCTTACATGGAAACAGTAAATTTTTCCATTCTCCCACTTATTTTGGCATTTTCTACTGCAAGGTCAATTCCATCCCAAATATCAAGCTAGGTACACAGTACAGATTTATACTAAAACAGTTTTGCTGACTGACACAGCTGTTCTGGGAGAATTCCCTAGCTGTTAGTGCAAGTGCAGTGAGATCAGCAAAACGGGATTCTCCTAGAACTGCGTATTTGGCATGCTCACCTGAGGACTCGTTTACTGGTACACAATTCCAGCATTCCCACATGGGAATAGTGGTTCCACTGTTCCCATTGTCTTAACAGTCTCTGCCAATGGGACTCTACCTTTAAGAAATTCAGTATTTGTGGAGATAATTTCAAAGTTTTGTACAATTTCAAGGATAAGATTTGAAGATACAGATTTGAAGAGCTGAAAGAAATCACTTTCACTACATCTCTTTCAAAAACTCAAGAAATTTCAGTTTCAGGAAAAGCAGGAAATTTTAAGATAAAAATTGTTTTAAAAGGTAGAAATGGATTTTTCTTTCTGATTTCAGATATACAGACATACCAATTTTATTTTCTTACACAATATAGTTGGATTGCTTGTCCTGCAGTTGGCATTCTCTTCTGTATTAAGCTTTCATTAATGAACATAAAGGACATCTATAAAAGTAACTCTTTTGCTGTAATTCTAATATTAATCACATGTGAAAGCTGTCTGTTCTTATTTAAATGAAATATATTTAATTTCCCCTCCAATGTTTATGAGAAAACCACAAAACCAAAATAAAGTAAAAATTTTCTGAATAACAAAAGGAGTTATTAATGGGCTTGCATGAAGCAAGACAGTATAGATAGCTCACAAATAGCTAAGAGGTTGAAGATAGATCTTCTACACTGCTAACTATTTCTGTTTTGATAACAATAATTTCACATCTTTACAATTACAAGGAGATCTGCAAACCACAAGGTTTCTTTGAGCTTGGCAAAAAAGTATTACTTCATAATGCTTAATCAGGGAGAGAAACCAAGAACACAGAAATAAAAAGCTACAATTTTTTTGAGGAAAGTGTTGAGAAAAAAAACCATAGGAAAAAGTATCAAGCAGTTTTAAAAACTAAAGGCAAGTGGTGGGGTTTTGTTTGATTTGGTTAGGGTTTTCTTGTTATAAATGCATACTTTCTATCTGCTTCCTCTGTTTTGATCCAAATCCACCTTTTTGTCTCTGAGAGTGACCTTTATAATTCATCAGACCCATCAGCTTAGAAACAATCTGTATTTATTCATTTATATACTCAAATTATATTATTGCAGCTGCCTGTGTACTCCACTGAAAGTTTTCAGAATGTCTTAGAGGAGGACAGTGTAGTTAGTCTCAGACACTCTAATTTCATGAAACATGATTTGTTTCCCTGATAATTCTATCTTCAGTAGAGATGGGACAAAAGCAGTACAGAACTATTGGCAGTGGAGTGGCCTGTGGAGCACAGTGTCCTGAACCACTGTTGATGCTGCAGTCTGCTGATGTTACTGAAGAGGATACACTGCAGAAAGGCACTCCATGATCTTTATGCTTGTATTCTGCCAGAAAAAAAATACAAAGAGCATCCTGCTGAGATGAAACGTGTTTTGCAAACATGTAAAATGATGAACATGTAAACAATGGGGTGGAAAGCAATGTGTGTACCTGTCACACATTGTTCTCTGCACTCAAGAACAACAGTGTCTATAGAGAACACAGTTTGCCAAGGACAGTGCAGGTCCAGTTCAATATGTTTGCCTTTTAAGAGTAATATGTCATCAAGTGTCAAAGGCCTTGGTGAGTCCAAATGTCAGTGTTGAAGAGACATTTTTCTTGCAAGTCAGTCATGTAATTTTGAAATACCCTTTAGAAGGTTAATATATATTAAGCTGGTGTGATTTTGCAAAGTTCTGTGTCTATTAGGTTATCTGTTTTCTTGAGAGCACAGATTAGATTCATTGCAAACACTGTGTGCCAGAGTCCTGTGCATTATTTCAGTGCAGAAAAAACAAACAGGGTTTTCTGAGGCTTCTTATGCTTTGCAAAGCACTGCCGAGACTTGCCACATCTATTTTGTAAATCCTGCTCTTTCAAACTGCCTGCACTGTGTAGCCCACAGGTAACCAGGTCCATCCATTAGCCAGCCTGGCTCCCAGGCTGGCTGTAGCCAGCCTATGGTTACATCTATAACCTTATGGTTACTATCCAGAGCTGGTAGAGTGGAGTCTCTGAATGCCTCAGAGTGCCAGAATGTCAGTGAAAGCTATGCCATTTTAATGAGGTCATAATTTCCCTTTCCATGGCTGCAAATATATAGGGTGTGAATATTTAAGTCTTAACGAGGATTTTACAAAGGGACCATGTTCACTAATGAAACACCTTAATTTTAATGGTCAGCACTAAACTCACTGTCTAGAATCTCAGTCAGTTGGTGGGCACCAGAATCTATCCAGAAATAACAATAAAAAATATTTTCCAAGCAAAGTTTAAACATATTTTATCTGCTGATGTCATGTTTATCTGACAAAAATCACAGATTTCAGTTTTATTTTGTAAGTTTTCACACTGCTTGCAATACTGGCAGAGGAACGCGTGCTGTTGTCATTAAACGTCTCCATTTCCATGGTGTTTTAGTCATAGCAGTGTCTCTTCAGACATGCTCACACAATCTATGAATCCCAAAATGCCACTGCTAATGAGCTAATGAAAAACAATTTTATTTTTCTCTTTCATTTGTTTATATCTGGCAATCCACAGCTATGTCTACATGAGCAAATACAATACCAAGACACATTCTGATGCATGGAATGTGTTGAGTTGGAAGGGACCCTAAAAATTATCTGGTTCCAACCCCACTGCTGTGGGAAAGGACACCTTTCACTAGAACACATTGCTTCAAGCCCCATCCAGCCTGGCCTTGAACACTTCCAGAGGTGGGGCATCCTCTCAGCTGGTCTGGGCAGCCTGTTCTAGTGCATCACCACATCCTGAGTAAAGAATTTCTTCCTAATATCTAATCTAAACCTTCCATCTTTCAATTTAAACCCATTGCCTTTTGTCCCATCACTACATGCCCTTGTGAAAAGTTATTCTCCAGCTTTTTTGTAGACCCCCTTTTGGGTACTGGAAGGCTTCTATTAAGAACTAGATCATTTTACTGCTACATTTTCAAAAGAGTCTCTAGCACAGTATTAGCTTAAAGTAGAGCTCCTCCAAAGATGTTCTGATTCAGGAGTTCAAATGGGCCAGAAAACACATCCAAAATCTATTTTGGTGTATCACAATACAGATTTGCATAACTGTGCCAAATGGACTCAGTGCCAGGGGACCACCCTGTGTGATTTAACAGTGTCATACAGTAGAACCTTCTCTCAAGTATGCCACTGCTACAGATTTAAAACTCTCAGGCAGGATTTGAATTGCAGATGTAAAATATGAAGTTACCTTGCAAACAACTTATTTGGCCCCAGAGTCACTGTGCTGCAAATAACATTTCCTCAGCTGTTTGAAATCCAGTTAGACTTTCTAAGCCATACTATCATCATATTAATGAGTTCAAATGGGATTTGAAATACCACATATGGAGGCTTAATGTGTGTGCATGACCAGGAACTCTTAGAAAACTTCAATTCACATAGTATTACATGCAAGGCCACACTGGATTATCATTTCACAATCTAGAATTTCAGGACTGAGAGTAACAGATAGAAAGCAGTAAAATTTCACTGACTAAGAGTCTACTACTAGTTACTATTGTTACTAGTGCACTAGCTAATACTGATTACACACCAGGTGTGCTGATACAAATTTGGCCCAATGTATCTGGTGTATCCTACAAAATAATGAAAAACTTAAGCTTCTTTATTTATGCTGACCTTTAAGAAAAAAACAACTACTTCTCCAGCTGGTAAGATGTCCCATCTAAGATGGTCTAATTATATCATACTTCCCAAAGATCCCTGAGATATGAGGTTCATTATTTTCCATGTATAATTTTGGCTGTCACCTAAAGAATAAATAACTGAAAATAAAAAGGTGAGAGGTATATCCTTGATGTCAACCTCAAGATAATTTGTTCATCTGCAAAACCACTTATGAGCATAGGTCTGTGAATGATTTTCACACTCTTGATTAGTTTTGCCAGGATTATACAATACTTTCTATTTGTATTTCAGAATCTGGCTACTTTTTGCTGCACATTTAGTTAATTATAAGGCTAGAAGAGCAAGAAAACTTGGACCTGAATATAGAAAACACTGTATGAACTCATAATTTGAGTTTTGTTTTTTTTTTTTTCTAAAACAGTTTGCAATCTTAATGGTACAGCAGATAAAAACCACAGGCTGCAGCACAGAAAGAAATGGCACCAAATTTACACTACCCCCAGTAAATCAGCAGCAAAAACTTCCTGCCATCTGGATAATCTCCATCAGCATAGAATATTTCAAATGTACTAACAAATAACATCCTACAAATCTTTTCATATGTTTCTATATTAAGAGAGAATTTGTATCAACTTCCTTTTCACTAGTGTTATTTCAGATTGGTGTATTATGATTCTGATGAGTTCCACTGGGAATTATGATTTTCTCAGTGGAAGGGATACCAAAATGTGTGCCTCTATCTCCTTGTATTAGCTTTTTTAAATAAAAAGCAGCACCAGTATAATTCCAAAAATTCTATTGTTTTTCAAGGCTCACAACAGTCCCCTTTGCTAGTGGTAAGTGACTCATCTAAGGAGAAAGGTGTTGATCTGGTTTAGAGAAGGAAGGAGTCTCTTAGCTGAACAGAAAGGGAAAAAAAAGAACCCCCAATGGTTCATGCTGAGTGACATAATATGTTTAATTTCACGGCACAATGGACCCAGTATTTTAGCCCCAGCTCAGGTATTGGAAATTACATCAGTGCTGGGTCTGGCCAGGCTAAATAGTTTTGCAGAATATGTCTCTTTTTTGCCTGGAGTTAGGTCAGGTATTTGCAACCCTGCTGTGCTGTGTGGCCATGATGCGCACCAAGAGTCATCTCATTTCACTTCTGCGCACTAAAACTAGGAGTCTAGTTTAAACCAGCTGCCTAGGCTGCCCTGTGGTCAATGGACAAAAATTTGAAGCAATGTGACTGCAATGCTAGAGTACCAACTATAGCAAGAATAAATTTTCTGCCCCAGAGGAGTTACCAGCCAATGCTAACTGAAAATAGAAAGCCTATGTACTCCAACAGGAACTACGCATATCCACAAAAATATCAGACCAAAACCTAGAAGAAGACAGAAGCCCAAAGAACTGACTCAGCTGGTGACTGTCAGCTATGTAAAAGGGTTTCTCAAACCTTCTTGGACTAGTAAAGACACATCAAGATTTGAATTTGAGTGCACAGTGGTACTAAACAACTTCTTCTGACTCACCCACCCAGAAGCCCAGGGACCAATTTACAGACAGATGAAATAGGCAGGTCACCTGCAGCCCCCAGTCCAGACTGTGGCTGCTCCTTTGCAGTACACACTTGTCTGTCTGTCTATATACCTTTGCATATTTATATTCATACATAAAGAAATGTTATATTGTGTTTATTCCCACCCTCTTGTGTCTTGTATCATATTTTGTACAGGAAAAAATTGCAGGAGTTGATGCTGGACTGATAAAAGCAATCAGGGTAACAACCGAGCTGTTTGGCATATCTCACAAACAATGTATATTTAATTTGAAATATTCTTATATATAAATGATATTTGAAAATTAATGCCCAAATAACCAACATAACTAAGTTTTTATTAAAAAAAATGTATATTTGTCACATCTTCCTCTATAAGTTTCAGTGAAATAGTACATAAGTTATTTCACACAGGAGCTGAGAAATTTTCCTCACACTTCTTTTGGAGTAATCTTTCAGGAACTCTGGGTTCTCAGAACCCTAAAAATCAAGCCAGTAATTCTTTGCCTATTTCTTCCCTTTTACCCTGCTTCTTTTGTTTCAGAAACAAAACAAAAAATACACATATTTTTTTAATTAAAATTCCTTTTTTTTTTCTGTATGAATACTAGCTATTGTTACTTTCTAAAATAATCCTTTGTGGATTTAACAAATGTCAGGATTCTGCACCAGCATTCTTGTTTAGAGGGGTCCTCAAAATTCAATTAGAATAGAAGCAACCCACTAAGTTGAGCAAATGAGTTATTTGAATACTTTTTTTACATCTGCCTATTATGTAGTGCATCAAAAATAGTTGAATCTTTATTTTATAATGCAAGTCTTTAGTTAATGTTTAAATAAAGTTTAAATAAACTTTAAATTTTCTCTATAGCTACTCTTATTCAGTCTCTCCATGTTTAATAATATTAATATCTTTGTGTTTAGTTTAGGGAATATCTTTAGATTCAGGGTCATTTAATACACAGATGAGTTCAGTTCTGTATGCATGAAAAGAGAGGAAAAATGTTCTCCAAGAATGAATGTGACAAATGAGCATATGAGAACATTTTTTTCCTGTAAATATTTAGAGAATGTTTTAAATTTTAATTTAAACCTTATTTTACTCTATGAAAGGTCATATATAGCAGAAAGGTACAGACTGCACAGCTAAACTCTTGGTGCCAATGTCTACGAAAGACACCTCCTGTCTTTGCTTATACCTGTGCAAATATGTAGCTACTCCATCAACCTCTCTAGATTATCATTAAATATGAGCTTTCATAAAAGTGTGTCAGGTAAGCACAGCAATCACAATCAACAGCATTGAGTTATTTGATTTAAAACAATTTATAATTAAGCTAAGATCATTGTTAGAATATTGTTTGTAGGAGAAATAAATTATTGAGCAGTAGTAAAAATAAAAAGCTTAATGAAATGTTATGGTCTTTTACTGGGATGATGAAAACCAGCTTTGATATGAGCTACTTAGACTTTTGCCAAAAAACAGCCAAAATTTACAACAGATGAAGACTTCAGAGTGAAGAAAGAGATGTTACTTTAAAGACCTGAATCTACCATGCTGGATAAGTCGCACAAACTTCTGGTTTCCAACATCCACACAGTCTAGCAATCAGAATGTTTTTTTCAAGTCCCAGACCAGAAGCAAATATGAACAAAACCTAATAAAAATGGCCACATCAGGAAAAAAACAAAGATCCAATTATTCAGTATCCTCTGTCAGCATGGCTAATACAAATGCCTAAGAAACATATGTAAGAAAAGTATAGGAAGGAACACCTTTATTTTGCTGATTGCTGGTTTAAGGGCTGAGTTAGATCTTTTAGTGTTTAATTGCCATTGCTAGATCAATACCAACTCATTTTATCTAATCTCTTTTTGAGCCAGTATATACATCAGGTCCATCCTGTAGAATGTGTCCCTTAGTCTGAATTTGTACTGTGAAGTACTTGCTCTTGCTTGTTTGCCTGGTAATTGCCTGCAATGCCCTAGTTCTTGCATTGTGGGGAAAATCAACAAATCATTCTGTAGTCACCTTTTTCACAGTATTCCTGACTTCACAGGCCTCAAACATCTCCTAGAGTCATTTTTTTTTTCTGGACTGAAAAAATCCTGTTCCACATTCTTCATCATCCCTGCTGCAATCTCTTCCTACTTGCTTTAGCTCTGTGTCCTTTCTGAGGCTGTGGGGCCATTAGAGGCGCATATATCAGAATAATGATTGTTTTCAGTGCTACTTTGTTACATTATTTTCCTAACAATTGTAGCTTCATATTTTGGGGGAAAGAAAGCTCATAGGAATTTGAATGTGGAGACAAAACAGAGGGGAAAAAACATTAAACCACATCTTCAGTTTGAGATGACTAAATAAGAAGTGAACTCTTTTAATTCTTTAACAACTTCTAAGCTATAAAGAATGATGAAAATATTTCTTTTCTATTTTGGAAAACCTTGACACATAAAAATCTGTGTTCAGACAGTGAGAAAGTCTGAGTACTTGAACTCAGGGACCTGTGCCTCTTTCAGCATACAGTATTTGACTCGGGTACTATCCTTGCTTTGTGTTGTATCCAGCATGACTGACTGAAGTGTATCAGATAATCCCATTTCAACTTTATGTGTAATTGACATCCATAAAATTATAAAATTGGACCATTTTAAAAAATGAAACTGTAGCGAAAAATGGGAAACTTTTTTTGCCTTCCTAAGTAGGGAAGTATTTTAATAGTAGAATATGTAAATTGAATTTTGTGATGGGATTAAGGAAAATTAGTCGCCAAGATGTTAGCAAACAGCTAAAGAGATCTGTCAGAGGAAGCCAGCAGTCACGACTGGAGAGAGAACTTAAATGTTAGGTGATGATCATAAATAAGTGAATGATAAAACAAAAGCAATTGCTTCCTAGGGCACACTCCAAGAAATGACAAAGATCTATATGGAAACTGGAAAACACTCTAAAACACAGGAAAGCACCTCAATCTGTGGTTTTACATACATTGTGCAATTAATTTCTACATGAGACTGGGAGAAATCACTGATCCTCATTGCCAAATTTCAGTTGGAAGGGGAAAAAACATCGCATTCATGCAGTTCAGGATAGATAGATAAAAATGAATTAAAACAATGATTGTAGCCAGTTACCCAGAAAATCTGTGGCTCAAATAACATAAAGGAACCTGTAGACAAAAAAACCCTAGTGCCTGCAGGGGGATGGTGATCCTAGTGAAAGTCTGCAGGGATATAAGGTCTGAATAGCCATTTACTAGCTCTGCACCCTAGAAAAAGGGGTTTTGATATAGGCAAGTACATGACATTTGGAAGACAGATAATTGGTGCAGTAGTTTTCATTTCAAATTCAATATGTCCAAGGATGAGATTTCTTATAGAAGAGAAACAATTTAAAACAGAAAAAGTTAACTGTGAAACAAAACTTCAGCAATCAGATGAAGACTGGGAACATTTGAGAACATTGGAGAAATTTGCAACAATTGCAGGGGAAAATAGACTGAAGACACTGCTGAAGGCAGCTTCAGAGAATTGTGCCGAGAGAGTTACCTTGTGAGATTTGAAAAGCCATTGAAGAGTTCAGAATTTATCCTTTAGGCCTGGGTGAAATGAGCAGAGAATTGTACCTATTTTTATTACAGAGAACAGAGGCTTTGGTTATATTTTGGACTCTCAACCAAATTCCCAGATAACACACATAACTGACATTATAGGAAATCTGGCCTTGTTTTCAGCTGCTTAAAGCACCAGGTAATGTGGTAGTTCCTTTCCCTCTGCCCTGAGTCCCTAGTCCATGCTCCCTGAGGTGCAGGGAGGCAGGTCCTTTCGGCTGGTACCCTGACCAGCTCTGCCTGCCAGCTGAGGCAAGCTCCTGGACAGAGATCCAGCTACTACACTTTAAATCATGACCTCCAGTCACTTTGAGGCAGTAAAAGAGGGAATCTTTGCTCAGAAACTGAGGTTTAGAAGTTCTGACACCGACCTTTTTATTTTCTGCAGTGCTTTTGCAGGTATCCTGCTCGTGGCAAAACGCTTGCAATTACATGATTTTTAAGGTGTCTTCCAAGCCAAACTATTCTATCATCCCATGATTTTCTGATTTTCTGTTAATCAGACTAATATTTTCTTTTGTTTGCTTGTGCTTTCTTGCTATGATCCTACATACTGGCATCATATCCAAGGTTACTGCTAGAAGGCTGTTTTTACCTGCCCATGAAGCCTGTTTTATAAAATGGCATCATATCTTTGATTCAGAGTTTTAACTCAAACACACAAATTATCACACAAAATCTACCTAAACACTTTTAAATTAGGAAGACTTAGGCATTTTGTGTCATGGCTACCTCAAGAACTACCTCCTCCTTTTGTAATTACTCTACTATAGAGTATCAGCTGTACCTAATTTATCAAACAGAAAAGATGTTAAGAACAGGTTAGTTTTAGAAAAGGATTCTTCACTTTCTACCATATTTCTGATTAGAGATCAGGAATCACTAAATTTTAGGGGAGTCTGTGAACCTTTCCTTCTTCCTTAGGATTTATTTTTTAGAAACAACACTATGTGAAAAGAATCCTTTAAGAAAATGTAAGAAATTTGTGGAAGATCATAGTATTAAATAATGTTTGGTTTATGAGATGCTGTATTTATAAATCAACTATTGCATTAGAGAGGTTTCTTTAGCCTCAGGTTATATTGGGCTCATTTTGAATAAAAATCTGAGTACTTTGATTGGGCACTGGGGGGGATGTCAGTCCAAAACATGTCTGGAAAAGACTTCTTGGGTCATTGGTACCACAGGTCCCTTGCTGCAGGATTTGGAATCCATGAGGTTTGAGAAGATTGAGCATTTGCAGGTGGCAAATGCTGTTTTTCAATTGTTGTTTTTCAATCTCTCATCAAGATGCATTAAATGTTTTGTGCCACCTGCCCTGCTCTCCTTGTACTTCCACAGAAGTGCCAAAGGTGCATTAAGCCTCGAGGTCTGTTGCTTTGCCACAGTCCTGTTTAGGAAAATTAACTAGTGCGAATATAGGAGGAAACAGTCAAATGTAGATTAATTGAGGTAAGAAATAATGATGCTGAGGTAAAATAATATTAGCATCATAAGTGCTGATATGATGAGATTAACAGATTTCTAAAAGAGCTTTGGAGTTCAATAGCAAGGAACACATCTGTTCTTCCTTGCAAGTGAAATACTTTTAGTGACCTTTTCTTTAAAAAGCTGCACTCACAAGAATACACATTTATTATTTAACATTTTGTTAAATACTTCTGCAAAATCAAAAGATAATGTACGTGCTCTGAATGCCTAAATGTTGAATTTAAGAGTGGAATGAAGTTACATTCCTGTTCCTTTTATGGTTCTCTCTACTGACGATTTATTTTCAGAACAAATAAAACTAACATTGTAATTAATGATCCTTTTATGCTAACTGTTTTGGTATTGTATTAAAAATGTTTCAAAAGGAACACATGGCATTCACTGGCATAAACACTGGTGAAATTGCTCCATTCTGCTTACGCCTGCTTCTCCACTGATAAAATTTTCCATCAGTCTGTCTATATTATATTTCTATTTTTGCAAGTTATCACTTTTATGAGCAAATACAGTATTGTTTGACAAAATAGGAGGAGACAGAAAAGTCCTGATCTACATTATTAAGATCATATTATATAATTAATTGCCACAAAACTTATTAATTCTAATTCAATATGACCAGATGAAGTAAAATACAGTTATGTTCAGAAAAGTATCAAAATATTGTGTGTTAATAGCTGGGATACAATTCAAAAGGAGTGTGTTTTTCTGGCATTAAAGACAAAAGGAGGTGTAAAAAAAGAGTGTATGAAAATAAGTTTACTGGCATAGTGTTAGTGCTCATCAGATGATATGAATGAAGGTTCAACATTCATTCAGGAAGTGGGAAGAGCACCAAGTGTGCAGCAGACCACATTTCTGTCAAAACAGCCAGGGAGCCAATGACATAACAGGTGCAGGTTGGGCACAAGAATTTTAGGCACTCAGTACACTCTACACATCAACCATGCACGGGGCTAATCTTCTAATGAAAGTTAATTCCACTGAGCTCTACTCTGTCTAACAAGCTTATATTAATTTCTCCATCACTGAATGAGTATCCCCCCAAAATTTATTTTCTGAATATTCACCTTTTCTCTCTTGCTGAACTATAATAATCTAAATATTTTTTACCATGAGGGATAGTGGTGTACATATATATGTAAACACAGTGAGTAAGAGAGAGAACAATCATCTTCTCTTCCCACAATAAACATTCTTCATTTCCCCTCTTTTTTTTTTAATGGACACAAAACACTTTGTTCACACACTATTATTTTCTAGCCACTGAACTACCATGTAACCTAAACCTGAGAGCCTAAAACTGTAAAAGAGAGATTTTTACCTAAAAGAGAAATAATTTACTTAGTTTATAAATATGCAATGCTATATTTTGTAATGGAGGAAAGAGATTCACTCAAAAATTATGTATAAATAAGTATTGATAATATGGTCCTTGCCATGGCCTACCCACAGTTGTGAACATAAATTTTCAGTTTTTCTTCAATCTAAATGCTATCTTTGCATCTAGCTTAGCTATGAGAGTGAAAGGAAAAAAAAAGGAACTTGATGAGGAACAAAACTCAGGACAAGAGGATGAATCGTGAGGGTTGTTAAAATTCAGGACACTGAATTTAACTAAGGTTAAATTTATGGACATAAAAAGGGAAAAAGTCTGTCAGAGAAGTAGGCAGGGAAAATAATTTTTAACTACCAAGAATGTGAGGGTTTGCTGACAGACAGGAGAAACCAAAGTATGCTGGACTGCAGGACAGGGCTGTGTATACAGCACAGACCTCTACAGCACAACAACAGAACTTGACTACTGCTGGGAAACTGTTACTGTAAAATCGTGTTTGCCTTAAAAAAATTCATTGTTTGTAATTTTCTCTACAGGAAGGCCAAAACTAATCTCTTTTTGCCCAATATCAAGTCATTCCTGTGTCTGTCATATTCCATCCTAGTAAAAATAAGTACTCTGTGCTCATGAAGCTAAGCAAGGATCTACAATTAAGTCCTGAAGAAAGTAAGAGGAAAAAACAGCTCCAGGAATAATCAGTGGTGAAGTCTTTAATTTAATTAAATTTAATTAAATTAAATTTAATTTCAGTCATTCTTTCAATTGATCTTCTTCCTGCTTAGGGCTTAGGCTTTTGCAAAACAAAGCTTTGGTGTGTTTTGAATCTTGTAGAGTGGGTGGAAGTAATAGTCACCATTAAGAAATCATTTCCATGCCTTCATGTAAACCTCACTCTTCTTTCTTGGAGCATTTCTATGGCTTATTTCACTCATGACTGTGATGTATTAAATTTTGCACATGAATTGCATATGTAGAGGGATCTGTAGATGGTCCCTGAAGCTGTCTCTTGACAGATCAGAAGGAAAAAATCCCATACCCTTTTAATGCCAGTTTATTGCAACAGTCAGAAATGAAGCTCTTGCTTGGCTTCCAGAGAAAGCATAAGCATAGGCACTGTTACATGGTGACTTTGTCATCATGTCTCAGTTTGGAAGACGGGAGTGGAGTTCAGTTAGAATAATATCCATCATATATATAGAATATATCACTTTTCATCAAGAGAATTACAGAAAGAGAAATCCCTTAATCCAGCTACCTACTACAGATGCCAGAGCCAGCTTGTACACTCTCAGGAAGCCCATTCAGGAAAGGAGCAAAAATTCTATTAGTTTCTGTATGTTGTACAAATTGCATTTTTAAAAAGAACTCAGCCTTTCTACAATATGTTAGGAAAACATTTATTTACTGGCTTCACTTATATACATTTGGCTTTAGATCTGGTTGAGAGCCCATAGTCCCTCAGAAAGACATTGCAATCCATGCATCTATGACCCAACTCACACATTCAACTGGCAATTCTCCGCCCAGAAGTGAAAAGTGATGGTGACAGTGAGAAAAGCTCCATTTCAGGACTGAAGTATGCCACCAACATTGGTTGTCCTGTCCTGATGCACCAAGAACCCAGCAGTGCCCAGTGCTGCAGCCAGGAACAAAAGCTGCCCCAGTAAAAGGTTCTCCCACAGACACCTGTCTGCCTATGTGGACCTTTTCCTCCTCTTACTAACTTTTCAACCTATGAAACACGTTTATTTTCATTGCATGGTAGATAGAGGTGTTAACTTTCTGGGGGTTTAATGAAAACAAGGAGCCTGAGCTGAGGCTGGACTGTGCCAGTCACCACTTGCACAGCTTGTTTCCCACAGGAGGGATGTGGGAGGGAGGTGAGACACCTCCATGGATGTAGGAGGTTTGAACAAACCAATCTCTGCCAAATCAGAGATGTGATATGCTGAATAGGAGATGTCATATTATTGTTCCAACGAGAGATGTAGCCTCCAATGGTCCTAATATTTGTAGAAAAAATTAAGTTAGAAAAACATAAAAAAACTTAAAATATGTACACAGAGAATACATATATGTGTATTTATTACAAATCCAGGACAGAAGTGTGCACCACTCGAACACATTTAAATCAGTTATGCTTTGAGACTGCAAAATTTTGAGAATCTAAATTTTTTTCAAAGAATCAAAAATTTTCTATTTTTCTTTAAAAATTAAAAGAGATATTTCAAAGAAGCACCTCAGAGGCATCCTAAGGTAACACAAAAATCTAGATGAACTTTTAAATAAAAATAAAAAGATAATTTAACACAGCTGTCTTATGTTTTTTAATGTTTGAGGATAGCTTTGTGAAACTATAACCTCATTTTTGTGTCCCCAACAAAGCAGTGATTTTCAATTACTAATTTTGCTTATTAGAAACAATAATGCTTTTTTATTATAAAATTTATTTTAATATTAATTACTTAAGAATGAATATTAAAATCAACAGAGGATACATTAACCATAAATATTTACTGATCCCAAACAACAGCAGAAAGCTAATTAAGTCTTACAAGGAGCAGGGAAGAAGAAAGCGTAACACTGAGGAAAGAAAGGGAATTGCTCTCCAAGTTGCTCATGTACTCTGCTTTCTCAGGATTGCCCATGTCACTCCAAGCAGTCCTACACAATTCTGTTTTACAAAAGCTTTTCTCTTTTTCTATAATTTTTCCCAGCTGCTAGTCTTCCTCTAACTGCCTTGTTCCTGATTCCCACACTCTAATGCGCAGCCAGAGCCATGCTGTCATTTAGTCCCCTCCCGTGTGTGCCTGCTTCTCCCTCTTTCACTGACATAATTGCTGAATTTCTCCATACTCCACTTCCCTCACCTCTTGACTTTCTCTCACAATAAAGTCTGCATTGCTGGCCCCTGCTGTGGTTCATCCTCATCAATCACTTCTGCTCTCAGACTGAAGCTCGTCTTTGTTAAAAGTCTTCTCAACAGGCTCCCGCTGCCAGCCACCGACCCTGAGCCCTTCATCCTGGACCTGCACACTTTTACTAAGCACATATACCTGCCTTTGATGACAGTATTATCCTACCATATTAGTAACTTACATTTATACTGATTTAAGACCCACATCTTAAAGACCTACTTTCACAGAACAGAAATGTTTCTTCTTAGTATTTTTAAAGTATTTTTTTCTAAAATCTAGAAAATTCCTAGGAGGTCACTTTTCATATCTGATATCATGTCAAGGATAGTTACTTTTGGGGATATCCAAATTCTCTGTGCTGAAAACAAAAAAGCAACCAAATATGTTCACATCTTTAGTGTTTAGACACTGGACAGACATGCCATAACTCAGGATGAGAGATAGAGAAAAAGTAGGAATTAATGGGCTGAAGGTGGAACTGGAGAACACAGTTAACTCTGCTGAAGGTAAGGAACTTAAATTTGCTGAAAATAGCTAACTGCCTACAAAGTTTTCATTTTCATATGGAAACAGAATTCTTGGTGATATTCCAAAAATTTAAATGGAAAATAATTCAAAGATTTTAATTAGTTTTACTTGTGTGATCACTGACTCTGTGTATGTGTGTGTCTGTGTGTGTGTGTGTGTGTGTGTGTGTGTGTGTGTGTGTGTGTAAAAGAAAATAATTAGGAAACACAAAGCTGTAAGTCAGAATAACAAATGTGGAAATAGAGGCTACAATAGGATTTATATGTAGGTACTTATTTGCTCTGCCATCTACCTTATCCTCCTCAAATTAATTATTTTTGTGGTCTACTTATTCATATGTAGATGAAATTAACCAAGGCATTATAAAATTGTAGGGAGTTATGGACAGTACACACAGATAAATAAATCCTCCATCCACCCCATGTAGGGGTGACTGCACAAAACTAATTTTTTCAGGCTATGTTTAAAGTACAAGAGACTGTGATCATTTTATTTATCCTTACAGATATAACCTTAAATAATCATAAGACTGAGAGCTTTAGAGGTCTTTCCAGAAGGAAGTCTTCAGGTTCCTTTCTACTTATACTACGTACCTTCAAATGCCAGATGAGTATAGGATGACACTAAGGCCAAATCAAATGATAAAAAAATTTTCTCTATTAATGCTGATGATCTTAGAATATGCAAGTTGGACACAACTGGCACATGTTTAGATTCCTGTCCCCACTGAGAAAAGACAAGCATGGTTGTAAAATCCAGGATCCAGCTTTAACCAAAATAATTCATTTCAAAATTGCAAAGAATTCTTTTCCCAGTAGGGTTCTGTTCAACAATTCCTATGATCAGCCAGCACGCTGCATGAAAGCATTTGTTTAAATGGAATCACAAAAGGCATGCATGTTAATGACTTCTACTGAGCACTTAGCATGCAGACTGCTTCATAAGAAAGATGCTGAAATGATTGATCTGTGTATTTCTACGTGGCCTGACCTCTGACAGGTACCAGCTGCTGGCACCTGGCTTTGGCAGTGCAGTAAGAGAGCATGAGGAGACTCTGAGGCTGCACACTGCTGAGAAGGGGTGCTCTAAAGGTAACTCCTGGGGCAATATGGTCTTCAGCCACTGATGGAACAGCACAGGAAACAGTTCAATCCAGACTTCTATCTGCATTATTTAACTGCAAGTTAACTGCAAGATACTTAACTGCAATTACTTTTCTAAACTTCCTGGCATTTCTGTCCTTTTCCTGATGCAGACATGACTTCGGCTATTGGTTAGGTGGTGAAGTTAAACCACAAAGCTCAGCAATGGCAGTAGTGACAGAGATGAAGATTCATCTAGTTCTTGTCCCTAAGTAGTATTACCAAAGAAAGAGAGCAGAAGAGAAACGAGGTTGCTTGTGTGTGAAAAGTGGATTCACATGTCTTCCTCCCCCTTGTGAGAGTCAGAATTCCTCAAATGAACTATTAACTTAAGTGGAGGTACTCATACACTTATTAGTAATCACTGTACTTGGCTGATTTCCAATATACATAAATAATATTCAACTTCAGAAATGAAATCAACCTCCAAAATAAAATCAGAACACCTTTAAAGCAGACAAACAATAAAAAGTCTGCCTAAACGTTTTTCTTCCTTCAAGTTATGCAGATTCATACAAACCAATTTTATTTTCATCTTCTGGATGGGAGCTCAGTTTTCAGTCACTCAAGGCATACAGAGATTAGGACCAGAAATTTTTCAGTTACCTACAAACTCGACCAGGGAACGAACCAAATGCTTGCTCTGTAGATATGTCCAAGAACAGCAGGGAGGTCAGCACTGCTAGTGAAACAAGAGGACATAGCAACTGGGAAAGACTGACAGAACAAGGAAATATAGCTGGTAGGAGGAAGAAGTTCTTTGTCCTGTTCAAGAAAAAGAATGCTTTGGTGAAGCAAGCAATGCTTCTCACTAGATCTTCAAATTCAATGGTATTTTTCTGATGTTATCAGAATATGATATCATGGCATATTTCATATTGCCTTTCTAGAATGTGTAATTTACAAATTTTAGAATATCTAAAATAGAAAGTTTCTACAGAACTCACCTTTGTATTTTTAATGTTTTAATATGTTATCTTTTCTACACAAGTATTTAAATTGGCAGTGCCTAACTGCAAAATATTACATTAATTTAAAATTTTAAAAAATATTAAAGACATCCACCTTATGAAAAAGTCCGTATTACTGGTAACAATTAATTTAGTTAATCAGAGGGAAGTAATTTTTCCTTCACAGTAAAGATTTGTTCTTCACAGGTCTTATTGCAGCAAATAGTAACAAGAACAGTACTTATTACTGTGAATATTTTCAATTAAGTCTCAACATGATTTCATAGACTGAGCTAAAAATAATTTTTGCTGGCACCAAATTCTAACCAGAAAAGGGCCAACCCAAAATATTAGACTACTATAGTTACAAAACAGAATAAAATCTGATTGTAACTTTTGGAACAGAGATTTAATTAGTATAAGAAAACATATATAGTTTAACATTTAATATTGTAATTCAATGATCACAACAGTAAAAAATTCAACACTGTCCTTCACACAAGCATATGCAAGCATAGAAAAAAGTCCTAAAAGAAGATAGAAAAGGACAAGCCCCCCCTCCCACTGTTAAGGAAACTATGTTTCACTTACCTTGCCAAAAATGTAAGACTGCTAAAAAAATATCTCCCAAAGGATCTGTTTATCTTACATAGGTAGACTAAGAACCAAACACAAATTATTTAGGGATAAGGAAAAAGTATTTTTTTTTCATTTCTTAATTGGCAATTCACCTTTTCCTAGACAGACGGCATTACAAATGGTTTGCAAACAACTTGAATGTTTTCATCCCTCAATGTTTTGCTCCCTGAGCATGAAAAGCGAGTTTAACTGAACTCGCGTATGCCTAACAGTATTAGAGAAAAATGTATCACTATGTTCAAGCAATACTCAAAAGCTAATAACAAAACCTGTACTGACATTTAAGAAAAAAGTGGAGGAATTCCTCAGTTGTACCAGAATATAAAATACTGTATCAATAATGCACAGTTCACCACTGCTCTCCTTGAGCTAGATTCTCATGTTTCCACTTCATTTAGATGCACTTGGAATGTCTTAATCCATTTCCTCAGTACCCATTGGCAAAGCATTTGGTATTTCTAAAGTGTAAGGATGGTTTTTTTTACTTTCTTAAATTTTAAAAAAAAAAACAACTTTAACCTGTAGTTCTCCAATAATTAAGAAGCACAATGTACAATCCAGAAGGATAGAAAAATAACTTCATAACTTCATTTTCATGTTGAGCTAAAACAGAAAGTAGAGTATTGACAAGTTTTAGATTTATATTATGGCACTCCATTGTCTTCTGCTTGTCTCAGGTAATTTCTCTTTTCTGTTCTTTTCTTATCCTCCCCTGTGTTTGTTTCACTTCTCTATACAGACTGCAAAGTCACATATGAATGAAAAACAGTTTAGTATTGGATACAAGTTCCTAGAATGCACAGGAATCTGTCATCTCATTCCAAAGTAAAAAATCTGGAAAATCCTGCTCATAGCCACAGTGGTACCTAAGTTGCTCAAATTCAGTACTTTTGTCCTAATTTTCCTTCTGATTTTGATTCTGCACAAGCTGAGAAACAACTGACTTGCCACCATGGAGATGGTAGGGCCCTATCCTAAACATGAGCGTTCAGAAAACAAAGGTCCTGCACATTCTGCCTCAGGGACAGATCTGACAAGTTTTTAAAAATGCAGCTGCAGAACATGGCTTAAGAAATTTGGTTTTGACTGCTGCTTTATTTTATTATGTCTCTAGAGATGCAGAAACCAAATGTCTCATATTGCAACTAATCAACATGTATCTGTGATTGGAGATCTGTGTTCAGAGCCCCTCCCTTGCTGAAAATAAAGTTTCCCAGTTTCTTGGACAGTACCTGGCATACATCATCTGGCATGTACCTGAGATGCACTGTTTTGCAAACAGAAGTTTTTTGCTAGCACCCTAAAAAAGAAAAAGGTTCACCCAGTATGACAAATAAGACACAGATATGAGACCTGACTGTAGGCTAATAGGAAGGGGAACTTGATTGTGAGCAAAAGGCTCAGCTTCCTGATCAAATGGTTGCTTGTGCATTCATCAATGGTGCAGTTAAATAATTTTAACTTATTCTGTTAATATCATTTCTCCTGTAGGGCTCTCTGTTAAGAGTTTACTAATAGTGGCACATGTAAGTTCTGGGTGATAGTATCATCACTCTTGTTCCCTGGAAGACAAAACCAGTCTAAAGAGCCTGGAGATGCACTGTGAGTCACAGCTCTGCTCATTGCACACAAAGTGCCTGGAAATATGGATTGCACAACTGTATTCTCAGTACCTGCATGATTTCCCACAGTCTGTACACCCTGTGGGGTGCTTAAAAGCAGTTCTGTAATTTTCCCTCCCTGTTTTATCCCACAGAGAGCATGGATTGCTTGTGTTTGTAACACAGACACAGCAGCCAGCTGAAATGGGCAACAGGAGAGTGCAAATTGAATTTCATTAGGACAGCAACATCCATGGAACTTGGACACCAGTCGAGGCCAGAGAGCTGCTCTGAATTAGTCTGCACAGCATGCCTCTATTACCACCTTTTCTTTTGAGGCTATTTTCATGATTTTTTACTTTCAGGCAATTATTCTATCAAATCTATCCTTACAAAGAGAATTCCATTTATCAAAGGGTTATTAATAGTATTGATAGCATGGTAGTGTTAAAGACATATATTCAATATTAAGATACAACTTGCCAAAAAACATTAAATATTGTATTCCATTTAAGTAGAAGGAAAGAAATCCTGTATTATTATGAAATGTTAAATTAAAAAAAATATGCAGCCTTAATGAATCTGTAAATATAACTGGTTTGGTTTTTTTTGGTGTGCAGACAAAACTAAACTGTTCAACAGCAAAGTACTACAGCCCTCTTTCTACTGGCCTTTGGAGATCTGAAGTAAATCTCCCTCCACAGAACAACATTATTTAGTGGTTCACAGAGCAATGGATAGATGAATATTGTCCCAGAATAATACAGAGTACTCATTGAGCTGGCTATGTACAAAATTGACAAAGCTAGAAATATTATTTAAACTGAGAAAAAAACACAACCAAATTTTCTTCCTTGAAGTATAAACTACATATATACACAGAATTGTAACTACAGATAAGTAAGTATCTGAGACATTTCAGGCAAAGTAAAAATTGTATTATTGCCAAGATATGAGATTGCCCTAAAAAGTTCTTCTCTTCACTCTCAAGTTTCATTAGAATGAAATCAGAGCCCTCTTTCACAGAATAATGAACAAGAAATTCTCATATATCACATGTTAACTAAGGGATTAAAAAATCCCAAAAGGAGTTTTTAAATGGAAACTTTCTTAAGGAAAGCCGCTTTTCCTTATGTAACAACACAAAAAACCCAAATCTTGTTTACTGCAAAACCAGAAATAAATTGGCTCTAGAGTTTGGGGTTTTTAATGAGATGTATATTATTTTTTAGCAGAGCTCTTATGAGAATTCTTCTGCTCTGAAAAAGAAAAATAGTATAGCGGTATCCTTACCAAGAAAGATCACCCTACATTTCTCTCTATTTTTACCTCTAATTATGAAAAGAAAAAAATTTTGTGGAAGGTCAAGCTAAATGTTCTGATCACACTTAGAACTTTCTCCTTTTTCCCCCCCTTATTAATGAGTTCAAGCAGTAATATAAGTAACTTTTTTTTAAGTAAAGCAATGCAGACAATTAATTTTTTAAGGATGAGTAAGGATTTTTTTTAATACTATAAATGCTTACAACCAGGGGGATTAGTTTTACTTCTACCACAGGCAGATGGAAATCTTACAGGTGTACACCTCATTGAGTTGATAACTAAGTTACAGAAAAGTTTGATGAGTAATTTGTGACTGAGGCAGTATGGCTCAGTTGGTGTACATGATCTGCACCTTTTTTCCTCAAATGAAGCCATTTATTCTTACTCTCCAGTCTTACCACAGGGCTTCCTTCTCATCTGCCTGGAATTTCTCCTCCTATACGGCACAAGGTGTCTCCCACACTTTGTTGTGAGAAATGTCTTCTATAAGATCATAGCTAGCATTGGCAGGAGTTCAGTTCTGGAATCTCAACTCTGTGTTTGTTTTCACTGCGTCCATCTCTCAGAAAAGCTTTCTGAACTTGTGAAGACTCAAATATACACCTACTTCCTCTACAGAAAATCTGTTAAGGAGAACTGCATAAATTTTGTACTGCCATATCTTCTTTCCTAGATTTTTCCTACATGTAGAGGAAAACAGAATTTAATGACATTTTAAAGCCATTTTAGTTTCCAATTAGAGTCTCTTTATTTATTAGCATACTTTTCAGAGTTTTTTTAGTAAAAGCTGATTAATTCTCTTGGTAATGTGTTTATTATAATGGTGCCTTCTCTTTGGTAAAGGATTCAGTTCACAATTCTCAACTAATGAGTAAGATAAATTTGCCCTAATCTCTTGTCAGCTGCTAATCCTATATTTCTATCAATGTATTATGTGTTCATTTTAAAAGTAAATCAGATTACACATCAAGAATATTGATGCAAGTGTAATACTACACATTAAAGCAATCTATTACATTATCAGTCTGTCTCTGGAGAGGAAATAAACCCCCAAATAAATGGCTTGTTTCAAATTGCCTGTATTATATATGTGATTTAAAAAAAATTAAAAAACATGTCCAAATTTAAAGTCGTAGATGATAATTTCAGTTGCCATTTTGAACACATAAATTAGTTCTAGGGATAGAAAATAATAATAATGTCTAATATGTAAAGAAATACACTTCTATGCAGTAAATTGTATGCTTACCATATACTATCTCACTTCAGACAATGAAAGGCAATCAATGTAGTTTCTCCTTTAGTTACCACAATTCCAAGTGATTAAGCACCCTCTTTTTAATAGGAACCACATTGACTCTATCTGTAGTACAAGACTGTTTTTATATAAATCAAATTTTGAATTGAGAAATGTGAAGTTCTATACCGCATGAAGACCAATGTTACCAATAGATTCCCCCAGTTATTCCATAAATTGAGGAAATTTCTCTACAAACCACATCTTTGGTTCCTAACAGTGAGTGAGATTGTTCTACTTGTAATTACAGCATTTCAGACTGAAGTTTCAGCACCCTACAAACCATACAGAATCCAAAATCTGGTTTTAAACAGAAATAAAATAAAATCTAACGCAAACTTTTTTCTCTGAGATCTAGTTCTCTTATATTTCTTCTAATATGTAGCCGTGAAATATCAAAATTTCTAAATACCTTTATCTCTTTTCACTTTGGACCTCTCCAGAATTTTTTAAAATGGAAGTGCCTCATTTTGATAAAAAACTATCAAATTCACACAACATCAATCATCATTTTGTTGGCACAGAATCAACTGCTGTTTGTACTTTTCCTACAGAGAACTATAATTTCAGTAATATATGGCAAAGTTTAACGCCAGCATAATTATGAAGGATGTCAAAAGATCTCATAACTGTGTCTCAAAATTCCACTTTAACAGGCCTATAACTTCATGCTATGTATGGCATCCTAGCAAGAGGTCTTAGGTGACATGGAGCAACATGTTTCAATAAAGCAAGTGCAGTTCAGGCGGCGTCAGTTCCCCCAGCACCACCCGCTACGTTTACGTGTGCAGGGTCCTCTGAGCACAGCACCTTGGAGCGGAGCTCTCCAGAGACACACAAGGGCACTGATTTCTATCCAAATATAGTTACAGCCCCTGCAGGCATTACTGCACTGCTCACTCTCAAGTCATGCTGTTACTTCCTTTTTTCATCTATTTTAATAGACTGCATCTACTGTAATCGCATACCCAAAGACATGATGGGACTCAGTCTCTGAGAGCGCACTGAACCCTGTATGGGTGACTGAACATATGTGATGTGTTGGTATATATGATCCATGATTCTGATAATATGATTTAAACTGCTTTGGCTCTTGGATATAATCATCCTACAAACACAACAGGTTTTGGCTAACTAAAGAAAAGACAAAATATTTACCTTGCTAAAATAGAAATGCCAGCAAAATTAGGGAAGTGAAGGCACAGAGGTATTTACCTGCCAGAGACAGTGCATGTAAATTGAAAGGGATGCCTATGATTGCATAATAAGAGGACAGCAAAGATTTTACTCATTAATGAAATATAACTGCAATAATAGGTATGCATCTCTATAGAAGTCTGATAGTCAGTTCCCTCAGGGCTGACCAGTAGGAAAACAATTTCATTACAGATATGAATAGCTAAGTCTGTTAAGTATTGCACTTTGCACTCTATTTTCCTCTGTAAAGAAAACTGTCTTTTCCACAAGGAAGAAAGCCTGTGGAAATAGGACCCAAACATTACAACATGAACTTCTTCTAACCCATCAAATGTTAGCTTCTAGAATTGATAGCTTGATTCAAGAATACGGAGTATACCTTTAGCTATTTCTGGAGTACTGGAAAGGCACAGAAGCCAGAAATAAAATTAATTCTAATTTAGCTTGCTACTCTACCCTTCAGTATCTTGTAATTTACTGAAGTCTTAAGTAAAAGCTACCTTAAGAAAAATTACTTTTCTGTCATGCTCCTTACCCATAAAACAACTGTTCCTACCTGAAAAGGACTACAGACCAGAATAAAAAATCCAGTTCTGTATCTATTTTGAGTGTCAACTTCTTAGCACTGTGACAAATAACAAGAAATAATATAACTATAATTTGAAAAGACATTTAAAATTGACCTTATAAGGCATGTCTTGTAAGTCTGATACACAGTCCTGAAAACAGTTATGACCTACTTTCAGAAAAACATCTGGTATAGATTTAGTTATAAAATATGAATGAAGAAAACCACTGAAGTAAAATTATACTTTACAAAACACTTGAAAAAAGCTTCAGAGACAGTCATTTCTACACAGATTTCCATATGAGCACACAACTTTCTACAGAAGTAGTGTTATCTTCTGATATTGGTATGCTTTTTCAAGCCTGATATGTAAGGAGATATTTAGCCAGCCTATTGAACTATATAATGTCTTCAGAAAGTACCTAGGAAATTTTTATACTTAAACCAGTTTCTACATGACACCAGTGCCCTGACACCTGAATATCTCCTGCCTCTCTGTTCCAGAAAATTGTACTTTATAGGACACCTATAGGAATTGAGTGTTTTGTTTCCAGATTGTACCAACACGTGATTCCATGTGCAGGCACCTACCATCTGAGGAAAGGAACATGATGAAACAAGCAAGAGAAATTTATGAGTTCATTAAACACCCTTACTGCAAGTTTTAATCCTCTGGTACTAATGTATAATGCTGGTATCCATCATTTTCTGTAGGATGTACCAACGGATGTAAACAGAATGGTTTGGAAGGGATGTTAAACACCATCTACCTACAACCCTCCTGCAGAGGGGGCAGGGACACCCTCCACTTGGGCTGCTCAGAGCCCCGTCTAACCTTGCCTTAAACATTTCCAGGGATGAGGCACCCACAGCTTCTTTGGGCAGCCCGTTCCAGTGTCTCACCATTCTCATTGTGAAGGATCTGAAGACATTCAATGTGTGACCACGGTCACACTTCATGGTGTGACCTCACCCTCACCAACCCAACAGGCCATCACGTTGTGCCACTGTAGACACAGAACCATGCACACACCTCTTCCAGGGCCTGGCATGTGGGCACAGGCCTGCTCACCACAACCAGCAATGCTTGTGTGACTCAGCTCTTTAAAGAGGCCAGCCCTGAGCACAGGCCTGTCCCAGGGAGCAGCCGAGGGAGACGGGCTGCCAGCCACAGCCATGCAGGTTCCCTGGCTCCTGCCGCTCTTCTAACAGCACCGAATTACAGCTCCTCACTCAAGAGCTTGTCAGAACACTCTACTCATGGTCAGTGGGCCTAAAGACTTTGAGTACTCTTTGAGACACTTATATTTCACATTTGTCCCTGACTGGAGTATCTAATCAGTCACTGGGAAACCAACTGGATGTAACAGGGAAAATTCAGCTTGAAAGTACCAAATAACAAAGACAATGTGGTAATTAAATCAGATCTAGACCAGACACAAAATACAGATTCTCTCTAGTGCTGAGACATACTTGAGCAATGTACAAAGAGCTGACATTCTTCATTTAGTAGCTCTTATGGCAAGAGAGACCAGATTAGGCTATAAATAGTTATGTAGTGCATTGTATATGATTTGATATTCAAGTGCATCTATACAGTTACATGGTTCTGTACTATCACAAGACAAAAATTTAGATTACCAGGTGAGCAAGTAATTACTTTTTATTTTTGCCTAACCAGACACTTCCCAGATTTGTCTAAAGGTGACTTCATCTTTTATCTGTCAATTATTTCAAAGAAAATAGAAATGTACATAGTAATGTAAACTTGCAGGTTTCCATTACCTGCAAGCAAGTTGGTAAAACACAAGGCTTGCTTACTGGTGGAGTCATCAGTGTCTGCATGATATTCAGAGCTTTCTCTATATACCTTCTTTCCCCTCTTCTTCATTCCCTCCTGTTCATACTGTCTTCAGTGAGCCACACGGCCAAGCTCCCTACCCTCTTCTGCACTGTTACCTCTCCTTCCTTTCTTTTTTGTAGTTCTGTAGTTTCAGTACTTGAAATGGCACTCACATTCCCCAAAAGTTTACTTAAAAATTTACCACAGTTTCTGACAGTGCAAACCATTGTTTTTCTCCATTTTGTTAAAACTCTTATCACAAAGTTGTTTATCACCATAAACAACTCAGTTGTTTGGAAACAACTGAGAAATGTCTTATCCGTGTTTGAATGGTGGTTAGCACAATGGAGACCTTCAGATGGGTCACACACAGCAGGTCACTGTAAACTTACGTTGAACCATATAAAAACTTCACAACAGTTTATCTTGAATACTGAGAATACAATATATCTTCTGTATATACCTTGAAATATATATATGCATACTTATATAAATTGCTTAAATTCTTCTTTTATATGAATGTGATTCAAATGCAAGTAACTTTTTTCTGTGTAAAATACACTTGTCCTATACAGTGTCATTATTTGACATTGAGCTTTTCAGAGTGCATTATATGGATTTTCCCCAAAATAGGAAGAAATAGAATAAAATGTGTAAGATTTAAAACACTTTAAGCATCAAAGCAGAAAAACTCTCCATTTTCCTAGGTAGCATTTCAGCATCCAATTTGAACTGAGACATACAGAAAAGAGGAAAACTTCTACAGATGGCAAATATGCTTGTAGGCTGAAAAAAAAGTAATTAAAAAGCAATAAAACATTTGCATTAAAGTAATATAGAATAATTTTGTTCAGGAAAATTGTTTTCCTTCAAAATAAGGTTGCATGTTCAAAGGTGAAAAAACCTCATGTTGAAATACCCAAACACTATCTGTGACAAAACAAAAGGCATCTTGCAACATTTCAGCAACCCTTCACAAACTTCTGTAAGGAATTCCCCCAAATGGAAGTACAGGTTATGCTGGTTCCTGAAAAGCTGAAAAGTAAGGAATCAGGGTATTAAGCAGGTTCCACAAAGCAGAAAATAAAAGCTTCGGTCCAACCTGAAAAGGATCTTTGCTTAAAAAAAAAGTTTAGTAAATGTTCAGAGAAAAGAGATAATTGACCATTTTCTTCATCCCATAGAATATTGTTGATGAGGCAACTTCAACAGGATCTTCAACTGATTAAACTGTAATACATAAGTATTATGTACATTTGAATGGTAAGTTGAAAGGGGGGAAAAAAAAAATCTAGTTCCTACCAGTTTGGCTGAGTTGTGACGTGCTACGGCTTTTTCTTGATAGCCCCACGATGGCGACCATCTTTGCACCAATGCTGGAGCGTCTCTTTTTGCTGCCACCACCAACAGTGCCCACTGCCGTGTCCGACTGGCTGCCATCGTTCTTCTCCAGCGTGTACATCTCCCCACTGATGCTGGTGCTCTTAGTCATGTTCTTTCCTGAGACGGCCATCTGTCTGCTTTGCATTTTGGATGTAAAGACACTGTCAGCCAGTTGACGGATAAACAGTGCAGACAAAGAGTAAAAAGGGGAAGACAGAAAAGGACAGGTTTCAGATGGAAGGTTTTGGGAGACTGGAGGGTAAAAGCAGCTAATCACACAGGTAGGGTTTGGCTTTAAGAGGTAAAAGGAGAAAATTTAATTCTAGGTTCTTGGTTGGTCCACTGTAAAAATACTTGACTCATCAAAATTGTGTTTTAAAATACAAGCTCTTATTTACTGATCGACTTAAAACATATTACCAGCAAAAGCATACCAAAGAAATAATGCATCCATATATAATATAGTCACTATTTGTTTAGAAAATTTAAGTTCTGTCGTCAGTGCCATGCACCTCTTCTTCTGACATATATACACACAAATAATGTATTTTTCTTTGGGAAACAGACACTTGATTCATTACTGAGTGGAAAAGCACATCAGTCTGAAGCCCATTTTTGGTTACTAAACATTCAGATATTTCAAGGATGTTCTCAGTAATCTGGTTTAGCTCAGTCACTGTACAGTAATGAACATCCATAGGTCTTCCCTCCATCTCTGCATCACCAAATACAGGTACTACATATGTATTTCACACAACACTTGACTGTTACGTGGCATGGATCATCAGTACTGATAAAATGGAATTCAATTCTAATGTATCTTTTGTACTCATTTAGAGACTGTGTAAACGTGCTCTATGTGGCTGCACACATCTATTTGGCTAAACTATCTGCTGCAGCACTTCACACGTCCCAGGGGAACCTGATCTACCAGTGGTCCAGGCTAAGGGACCTTTCCTTTCCTCAGAAATGGCAATCTACACTGGTGACAACAGCACTTATCCAAATTTTGCCTTGACATCCAATTGGTAGGTGTCTGAACAAATATCCAGAACTGGAAGCTCTGTGGGGTACATGTGGGCCTGCATATATATACAGAATTTTCTATTTCTGTGAAGTTCTTGCACTGAGCTTAGACCTTTATTATTCTTTTCAGTACAGTTATGCTCACCAACAAGTCCCCATGAGATGCCATTTTAAACAATCCACAAAAATGTGGGCTATTTCTGGAACTCAGGGGAAATTATTTTTTTTGTTAAACCACCAATATATAAAGGCTAAAATTAATATTTTTGCTTTTTAAACAGATTTTCAAATACATGCAAAGGCTGTTGCTAGAACTTTAGTGCTCAGCAAATGTCTCTAGAGCAAATTTTTCTGAGTATAGAAAAATATATACTCCTCTTCCTTTACCTATAGTGGTCTGAAATCTATTACATATAAGGAAGGCATTATTTTTTCTTTATAAAGATTTTGCAATACATATTCTGTCAATAATTTATCTATGGAATTAATGCAGTGCACTCAAAAGTAAATGAAGACTTGTAGCTTAGCCACAACCCCCAGGGAAAGCCAAAAGCTAGTTCATAGCAGAAGTAGACCTTTACCATTGAAAAAAATACTGAATGTATTTTTCTGGGAAGTTACAAGGAAAAACATGAATGAGAGTTTGGATCAGCAGATGGAGAAGCATAAAACAAAGCTGAGAGAGAGCCATAGTGGCCTTGCCTGGACACACAGTCACAGAAGACTCAACACAGTGGTAACCTGAAAGCTTTTTTTCTTACTCTCTTTTAGGTCTCTTTGTTGTTATATGTTAGTACACACTGATTCTCACTGGTGCATTTATCACCAAGGGAGGAGTGGGATAGATGTGGGTAAAAAGGAAGGCAGGGAAACAGTAAAAGAGAATTTGTATTTCTGTGTCTTATTAGCACCATGTGAAATTACTTTTTAGAGGATAACATCACATGCTATATTTCTATCAAACTAACACCTCCAAGAATTCAAAGAGAACAGATGACACAGAAACTAGTTCTCAGTTTCAACATTATCTCGCATGTAAAAAAAAACTGGAGTTCTAGAATAAACATTGCTCTGAAGAGCTAGTGTCTTCAACTTTACCTTAAGCCAAGTTTTACTAAAAATCTGAAAATTAGAGGCCCTTATTGTGGGAAATGGAAAAATAGAAACTTCCACAGATGCTGAGGGGTTCAGTCTGCAGCCTTGGAAAGAGCTTGGGTTAATGTAATGATGAAAGTACACAGACATTGGGTAGAAAAATTATAAACTTATGTTCTTGTAAGAATGTGCCTAGAGTGGGGAAGAAATTATATTAGGTAAAATAGTTTGAGGTTTGAGCTGTAATAATCTGACTTACAGAGTAAGTAAGAGATCTAGAAACTGTAATAGAGGTGTGTGTATGAGTATGTGACCTGTCAGCTTAGTGGCTAGGAGACAGAGGCAGTGCAGCAAAATTAAGCAAGGGTGATAGGTTAATAAGTGAAAACAAGTTTCATGTCAACTGTCTATTGGACCAAAAGGTTATATATTGCTGTGAGAAGAAGAAACCCATGACTACCTTGAGCTACGGCTGACTTGTTCCTCTAAATCTCACGCCTTCAGACTGACATCTTATCTGTCTTACTTGAGCAATAAATCATCTCAAAGCATGGTGGTCCCATTCCTCGTTATTCATCTTGACACCTTATCCAGTAATGCTGTTTTAAATCCAGGTTCTCAAAGGAAATATGATTAATGTGTGCTTTCAGTCAGGTCTGTCTCTTTTTAGTACTTTTTAAAAATCAGATCAAATTTGACAGAGCAGTAGGAAAATAAAGCTATTTAGTTTCCAAAACTGTTTTGAAAACAGATCTCTGGAGAGAGATCTTACGAATGCTTCTTTGGAAAAGATTGCAGAAGTCATTATTGAATCTCTCCTAGTAAAAGCTCATTAGCATATATAGGCTGATGGGGGAAGAAAGTTTTTTCACTGCTTGCAGAACAATCAGCGATCTGTTTTTCAAAAATAATATCCAGAAAATCAGTGAGTTCCTGTCATATGGAGAATAGTAATTAATGCATTGTTTTAGAATGATATTACCATTCAATAAGGGTCCTATATCATCAGTGGAAACAGAAATATTCTGCATTTCAATATAAAAAGTTACACAGAAGAGAAGGTCACCATTTCCTGAGTTGAATGTGCCTCTGAGGTTCTTTTTGTGTTTTTTCCAAGATTTATAGTTCTATTTAAGAGGAATAGTTGCCCTTATTAAAGAAATCAGTGTGTTAAAAGAGTCACTATGGTTTCACTGTGCAGTTAGCTATGAAAGTACTATGAATTACTAGAGTTTGCTTCTTGGCTGCTGTTTAAAGGCTTCTGTATCAAAAATGTTTTGCTGTGTACTCCTGCCAGTAATGATGTAGACTTCTATCAGAAACCTTCTTTTGGCCAACTTTTTGAGAAAGGTAGGGAAGGGAATTCAAATGAGGAGAAAGGGATTTTGATTTAAGTGGATATACCAAATACTAAAACAAATGGCTGGTACCAAAATTTCATTCACAAACTTCAATTTTTTTTTTCCAGTAGAGCTCTAAAACTATTTTCTTCAATTAAAGGCTTGGAGGTTTACCCCTTCTCTAAAAGCAGCAGAGAAGACATCTTTGCTACAGTCCTAACCAGCAAACAAGCCCTTGGAGAAAGCCATCTCATAGCAGGGACTTTGTTTCTTTGCAATTCCTCTCTTAGCAAAAAATCTTTGAGAAATACATGCTAGGAGAGTCTGAGTGGTTTATAGTGCCTCATAATAAACATAGATTGGTCATGAGCACTTCCTTCATCAGCACTCTGAATCCTTCCTGGCCATCCAAACACTCATTCACTAATTTTTCTTGGCAGACACTTGATACCCTCTCCAGTACAAACCATCCTTCTACCCAGCCTGTCTTTTGACAGTGCCACAAATGGATCATTCCCAGAAAAACTGGGTGTTGTATGTCAGATTTGGTTCCTTTCAGGGGTAATAGAAAGGTTGACCTCAGAGTAAAATTTAGAGAGTAAATCATACAGCTTTTTTCCTTAACAAGAAACAGAAATTACTGGAAGTTTTCTTTATAAGTACATATACACAAACAAAATCTCACAGACATCCAGTTAAATATGTTCAACAGTATTTTAGAACAGACATTATATAAAAGTATATACATATAATGTATGAAAAATGTATGAGTTAATTAATAGATATGCAGTAAGAATATGGTTCCCAAGGTGTCCTATAAGATAATAATAATTTTTTAAATATCCTCAGCAAAAACAATATACAGCCAGATGCTGGGGGGAAGAATAAAATAAAGGGGGGAATAAAGTAATTATCCTAGTCCAAATAATACGTGCATAATGACATAATAATACCATTATTGAAACCAAAAGAAGAGCAAAATCAGCACACAACCCCAGCTATGTGGCAGCCCACAGCCTATAGCAAGAGCAGAGTGAAGGTGGCAGCCAGGCTATTGCCTTTGGCTTAACAGAACCAAATTAAAGAGGAGAGTGAAGGGCAAAGCTCACACAGGAACGTTCCTTCCTGCACTATCCCAGACTCCAGGAAACCACCTGAGGAAACCAAGAGCTGGAGACAGGTCTCAGTGTAAATATCTTTTCAGACACTTCCATTTTCCAGTGGAAAAAGATAAAGAAAATATGCATAAATTTCAGAGGAATACATTCTCAAAGCTAAAGCAGAAAGTTCTTAAAAAAAAAAAAAAAAGATAAAATAAGACATTAGAAAAGAAATTACAGTAAGATATCTATATATACTTTAATTTAAAGCCAATGGTGGAGTATGAGAGCCCAAACACTAAACAGTATTCTTAAAAATATACCATGTTAGCCAGCTGAGGAGAATCAGACTGACAGATACCCATGATGTCAAAAGTATTCCAAGCAAGTTTTGAAGTTTATTTGCTGATAATACTAGATTAGGAGAAATTCCTGACTACCTTGAATGCAGAGAGGCTCAGCAGAGACTTTGACAAATTAAAGGTCTGGGAAATCACCAACCATATGAAGTTTAATGAAGACTAAGCACTGGATTCTGCACCTGGGATTGGATGTACAGACTGGAAAATGAGAGTCTGAAGACCAGCACCACAAAAAGCAACCTGGGGGTCACTGGCAAGTTGAACATGAGTCAGCAGTGCCCTGACATCCAGGAGAGCCAACCCTGTCCTGGGGGGTATCAGGCACAGCATGGCCAGCCAGGCAAGGGAGGGGATTGTCCTGCTCTGCTCAGCTCTGCTCTGCTCTGCTCTGCTCTGCTCTGCTCTGCTCTGCTCAGCTCTGCTCTGCTCAGCTCTGCTCTGCTCTGCTCAGCTCTGCTCTGCTCAGCTCTGCTCTGCTCTGCTCTGCTCTGCTCTGCTCTAGGGCGGCCTCACAGCGAGTGCTTGGGGCAGTTTTGGGCACCACAAAATAAGAAAGATATAAAGGCACTAGAGGCCACCCAAAGCATGGCAATGAAGATAGTGAAGAGCCTTGAGGAGAAGCTGTATGAGGAGCAGATCAGGTTGCTTGGTCTGTTCATTCTGGAGAAGGGGAGACTGAGAGGAGACCTCATTGCAATCTGGAGGTTCCTCCTGAGGGAAAGAGGAGGGGCAGGCACTGATCTCTGTGGTGCCAGTGACAGGACCTGAGGGAATGGCTTGAAATTGTGTCAGAGGAGGATTAGGTTGAATTTTAGAAAAAGCTTCTTCACCCAGAGGTGACGTTGGGCACTGGAACAGTTCCCCAGGGAAGTGGTTACAACACCAAGCCTGACAGAGCTCAGGAAGTGTTTGGACAATGCTCTCAGACACTTGGTGTGACTCTTGGAGCTGTTCTATGCAGGGCCGGGAGTTGGACTTTGATGATTGTTTTGGGTAATTTCCAACTCAGGAGTTTCTATGATTCTGTTAAATTTAATATGGTCCTTGTAGCCAATGAAGAGTTCTGTGCCACACCTAGAGCAGTCAATCAAATGTGCTAGGCCTGTTCTCCGGCCTTGACAGCCTGCATACACACAGGCTAGCTTACACTAGCTTACATCCTTCCCAAAACAGGGTTTTATCAGGCATTCTGCCTGGAGGAAACTGAGCCCAGTTCATGCTATTTCATAAATTGTCCTTGAATCAGGGGCACCTTATCAATGTGTCCAGCACAAAGCTATGCCACAGAGAGCACAGGCTCTTTAAACAATATAGATGATCAAGACTATGTCCTGGTCCTATCTTCCTTACTGGTCTAGACTAAGCCTTAAATTCCTTGATGAGATTAGAAATCTCAGATTGTTTTCAAATTATGATTTTCAATAACCCAATTCTAGCCCAAAATCTTTTTCTGAAGGCTTTTAAAGAAAAACAGTAAGCAACTATAAAACAGCTGTTCAAAGACAGCCTTCTGGAATTGCAGTGTTAAGGTTTTGGATTTCTTAAAGGCATTAATCTTCACTGTCTCTTTGCAGAGACTCACCTGTTTTCAAAACCGAGAGTGTAGTTACTCTCTGGAAAAAATGTGCTTTCAGAGTCTTCCAGACACTACAGCAATCAGAAATTATATGGCTTTTCTCTCCAGTTTGTCAATATTTGTACTGAATTACTGAAAGATTAGAAAACACTACCAGAGAAACTTTAAAAAAATGATGATTAGAACTGGCTACTTGGAAAACAATCCTTTCTGGAATTGTTGCATAGCCAGAGGGGAATTCCATAAAGTGCCTAAGGAAACCCTCATAGAAGAAGCAAAGAAATAGGTCTCACAAGAAGATCTTTGATTTAGCCTTGGTATCTCCTGCTTTAGGCAGACCATTCCCTTGATATCTGACCTTGATATATTCCCTTGATATCTGAAGATGGAAAGAAATTGTTTGTGAGGTTTGGGTTAAGGAGAGGGAAGGTTCACAGTGAGAAAGGATCCTGTCCTAAAGGCAGTGAAACTGATTTAAAGCCACTTTACCTGGGACAGTATGTGGCTTGTAACTTTTGCACTGGGTAAGATGGACTGCACTATGGGAAAATGTTGTAGATCCTAAATAGGTTCCAGATAAAAACTTGGTTCACTCAATATTTTTGGGTGCTAGGTATTAAAAACAAGTCAGAAGCATCATCCTACCTCTCTCAGTTTCTGATGAACTTGTAAGCATTTAATAATCTTACAAGGAAATACTAATTTTAGAACTACTTGATACTATTTTGGCTGTTATATTTTCCATGAAGCAGATGCAGACACAATAAATGCTCATTGTAACATATGTAGTAAATGGAAAATCTCGTCCTGTTGCCATAGGTAAAAACCTACACTCTTTGGCTGCAGTTTTTTAATTAGTTGCAGAGTTGGAAGGCATTGTGGTCAGATTCTTGTCTACAGAAACAGAAACACTTTCTAAAATCTGGCTGATTCATACAGCAAGTGCCCAATTTCATCAAGAAGCATTTTTTTAGACCAGAAAACTAAAAAAATCCATCCCAAAACACAAACTAAAAACCCCACACTGATAGCACAATCCATCTGCCAGCTTGAAATAAGTCCCAATGACAGGAATCCCAGAGTTTGCACTCAGTCTCCTTTTCCCTCTTCACTAATCTGGTAAGTTCTGCAGTAGTAATGTACTGCTAAAGATTTATAAAACTGTCTTTTAAATCAGGCCCTGGCTCTGAACCACACTAGTCTGTGGCAGAAAGCAACACAGGGAGCAGTACAGAATCCTTATACCCAGTGACTTTGTAATCACTAACAATTACAAAGAATATCACTTATTATACAAAGACCAAGTAAAGATGTAACAGATGTTATCTGTTTCAATGAATGATAGACTAAAATTATTATGAAAAATTTGGTTTTTCACTTATTAATGAATACACTTTAATAAAACCAGTGTTATGAAGCACAGGCATTTTTCCAGTCTAAAATGCTGTTAATACTTTTAAATGTGAAAGAGAAGGTATCAGTACAATCCCTTGTACTGTATATTGTTGGTAGGATTTTTGAGGATGCTCTTGTATTTTTCAGTTGTCTTTACAGCAGTATTGGAAATGACAGCTTGTAATCTCATTGCTCTGCCATAAGCATATGTACAGAGAATCAAATTTACACGTCATTTGGCAGACCTTTCAAGTTTCTTTATTTTAAAGTCAAAGCAAAATTAATATTATTGCTCTCCAGCTCAGTTTTCATTAGAACCCCAATTAAAATAAGGCATCCATACTAGTGAAAATCCACGTTGCCAAGTGTGTAGTACAGCTGTGGGCTGTGGGTCCTATAGAAAGGATTTAAACAATTTTTCAATTGTTGTAATGGATGTTTTCTAATACATGTCTCCTGTGAGCCTGGAAGAGCCACTGAAGACTTTGTTTACTGCTTTTTACAAGCAGGAGATGAATTTTAATGCCATTCATAATAGACCTGTTAACTCAATCAGAGATGCTCTTATTTCATTAATTTACTGAAGAAATTTAACAAAAACAGCATTATGGGGACAGCTGTGATGTAGGAAATAACATTTCCATGGGAACAACGCTTCCGGCCAATATATGTACTTGTCTGCCAATTCACATCAAAGAGAGACATTGCAGGTTCAAAATTATAATGACTTTGTCTCTGGAGATCCACTTGGTCAAAAATTATTCTATTAACTTATTGGTGGTATAAATCTCTAATAGCTATTGGACTGACTTAATTATTAGGTTTATTTTTGAAATTACAACAAGAAAGTTGGTGGGATAAATAGAGCAGTGTTTATATAATCCATTTTGTTATGTATATTACTATTCAAAGAAAACTAGTGGCAACATCTCAAAATACAAGTAGCAATATTGTGATATGAAATTTCTTTTTTCAAAGGTCTTTTTCATTACAAATCAGGAATACCTCACCTGCTGCAGTACATAGGTTGACTTGAGCTGTATCTCCCCCTCTCTAGTAGATGTAAAGCTATCAACACTGCTTTATTATTATAAATTAATAGAAGTATAACTTCTTCCATGACATCTCTAGCAAATTTTTTTCAAATAAGAACAAATGGCAAAGTAATTTGGGGTCAGGGAATTATTTACAAAACATAACCACAGAAAATGAATGATGCAGAAAAAACACTGTAACAGCTAGCTGTTTCCAAATGCTAGCAGTTGAATTACACACAGAGCTTCAGAGATTTTTGATAAGATTTCTCACCTTCTCTGATAGAATAATTGGTTATTTTTAAAAATAAAAATACAGTTAATATTATTTGTTAATTTAAATTGCAGTTATAATGAAGATTATATTAATATTTGTCTAGTGTTGATAAATTTTCGAGTTTTCATCTACAAAGTTACAGAAAAGCTTTATTACTCTCATTACAGTAATGAATCTTTGATAAAATCCCTTTCTTTGATACAGTGAACTAGTCATTTACTCTGTGTGGATGCAAAAAAAGTCTAGCAAGAAAATTAGTTGAGGTCTAGAAGTCTTGCATTAGTCAGCTGCATTCATTGGTAATAAAAGATAAACGTATTAGCTCAGAAAGTTTGGCAATAATTTACATTGTAGTCAAAGACCAAGTGAGCTTTGAATAACACCCAAATTCTTTTCGTTTAGAAAGCATCTTTTTTAACCTCACCTAGAAGAGAAGTTGTGTTTGTAAAAGCTGGGTAACAACTAGCTTGCTAAATTAAAACTGATCATGAGCAACCTAATTTAATAGAGACTGTTCTCTTGCAGGAACGCACCTTGCACGTACTTAATCTGAAAGTTAACTGTTGTGTGCCTGTTCCAACCTGCTGCTGAATTAGACTTCCAACAGGGATGGAGGAAAGGGCCCAGTTTTCTGTATTAACACTGCTTGTGGCAATCTACACTGCAAACTTGTTCTTGCTGCTCACTGTTGTTTCTGGAAGGGCTGAATAGAGCTCTATGAGATGAAATGCAAGCAGTGAATTGCTAAAACAGATATTAAATCCAGTATGTGTCCCAGACCATAAATCACCAGAGAAATAATGTAAAATCCAGTCAGGAAAATGAGAAAAAATTCAGACTTGAAGGCTAAAATGCTCAAAAGTAAACAGAAGAGACATCATGTTTTGCCTGAGGGTAAGAAGTACCATGATTTATCATCCTGCTAAACTGAAATTGCTGTGAGGGAGATTTACTTGTTTAGAAAATTCATTGACAGAAAACTTTGGAAGATAGAAATGGGGGAACTGGACAGGATGCACTACTGAGATTACATTAAGAGAAAAATCACATTATACTCAGGGAAGAGCTGGATGTCTTGAAAGGGCTTTTTTAAAATAAATTTCTGTCAGTAATATGGATCTCACTATAGCTGCATCTATATTTCACTCATGAAAGACTGTATTTCTTTGATTAGTACTGCACAAATGGAATCTGCTCAGGCTCATTTTAATGCTTATATGAATGTATGTGGCAGTGGCTGTCTAAAGAATAAAACAACTCTGACACTTCCTTCATCCTTGTGAATTCGGGTTGCTTGAGGACTCTGAAAAATCAGGGTCAGAATAGGCACTGCTAACATCTCCAAAACTCATAGCATGTCTCTGAACTGATCTTCTGGGACTGAGAACTGAACGGACATGAGCAAGAGATCTGAAGCCGTAATTACTTCAACCAAAGAGACATTATCTGGGACATCATGATCTTGCCTGTCTGACTTTTGTCACTTTGATAAAATGACTTTGAGTAGCTTTTGGTCTCTGGGGGAAATTATAAAAGCACACAGAAAACTTATCATCATAAAAAAGAAAATGTGAGCAAAGGTATCTCACATCTTTCTGAACCCAAGCCTGTACCCTTTGTTTTTCTGAGCTGGAGGAGGCAAGTCTATGGCCAAATGCCCATGCTGAGACAATGTGTACATGGCACCCACCATGCAAGTTTGAAGCATCTTTCCTCTTTTTTACCTTGGGCTACTTGTTGTGGCTACTGTCTGGGAAGTGCTGGGCTCCTAGTGGTGATTTAAGGAAATTTGATTTCCTGCTGGGAGCTATCTGATCACACATCTCCCAGCTTGTTTAGCCAGCACCTTATGGACTTTAGGAGAAGTATAAACACCACACAGGTACAGTGAAATTACTGAAAATGTTCAGATGTTCAGTAAAAAACATTAATATCACATATATGGGCAATGCCCAACCAGTGGGGCATTTCCATAACTATTAAGCACATAATAGGAACACCAACATTGGGCCCCTTATCTCTAGTTAAAGTATAGTACTTGGTAGATGGGCCTGGCAATGTGTTTCAAAGGCAATAGCACAAATCCAGCAACTGCATTTTAGAAATACTTCTAAGAAGTAATATGAAGGAGTTTATATTTGCTTCTTGGAAGGCCAAGCGGTAAACTTATTACTTTTAATGAAGTACATTTTTAAGAATATATATTAATTTTACAGAATCTTGTCACTCTTCTATTAAAATAAAAGCTGAAAAGAGAACATACATCATTAAGACAGAGCTATATCTGTCCAATCATAATTTCCAAGAAAGAAAGAAAGAAAGAAAGAAAAAAGCCTTATAAGCTTCAATATTCAATCCCTTGTTTTTATGTTTCTATACCACTTTTAGTTTTTGCTGTTGCTATTGTCACTAGATCTGTTGTGTTCAATCATGTAAAAATAAAGATAAAAAAATCTATCTATTTGAAACCTTATGATACAATCTAGCTTTAAATATTTTCAGAAAATGAATCTTTTTATAACACACTTAAAAGTGCAAAACCTAATTTCAACATTTATATTTGCTTCAAACCCTCATTTTAATTTTTTCCTTCATCTCTGCTTCCTTGCATGTCTACAGGGCTTTCTCCCTGCATTTGTTGTGGTTTTGTTTGGTTTAAACTACTGATGAACAGTTTTTAAATTAACTTTAGTAACAGGAGTGCACCAGTGCTTTATGGATCACAGTCAGATTTGTCTCAACAGAGGTAAAAGTGCAGGCTGCATTTCATGGAGAGGGAAGCAGTCTCTAAGATATTGCATTGTAGTCACAGTAAAATACCCTGAGTTCCTTGCTGGATGCCTTATATCAAAGCTGTGGACAGTTTCAAATGACTTATTTTTACTGTTCAGCTGTTAATAATGTGTGCTTCCAAATTCATTAATTTCTTATATCCCAGTGTATCAAAATTATTTTACTAACAGTAAAGGAGCCTATATATCTTTTGTATTTACTCCAAAGTAAAAGGAAAAACAGATCTTCAAGGGTTCTATAGACAGTGACAAATAACTTAGGTGACTTTACTAGATTTCTTAAATTATTTTTATTCCATTCTCAGTACAGATTTCATAAAAATGTATTTGTTCATATAATTCCATTTGGAACCACTGTTCTTTTGCATATTTTTCCATTATATTTTTCCAGAAGCTACAGATTATTTTCTTCTAAATGTCATCTATGAAAATGTAGAAAACCAAATGGCCAAATTATCATCCATGTGTGTTGAGACCCAGTAGCTCTATGAATTCATAGTTTTGAATATTTTCCTTTCTGTAGAAAACTAAAGGTAAAAATCTTACATTAAAAAGTAATGTCTCTGAATGTATGCTTCAAATGGGTAAGAGGTTTATAAACTCCTAACAGACTCCATTCAGATCAATAACACTAGGAAAGTCTTACTGAAAAAACCTTGGTTTTGGTCCTCTGATTTTAAAGACACAGAATGGCAATATGTAAGCAGCTCTACTTATCTAGTCATAACAGTGCAGAAGAGTTATGTTAGAGAGACACAAAATAAAGTTGCTGCTTCTTGTTCAAGGACCCAGTGCATCACACCTGCCCCAATTGCCTGGATAATGCAACATTTTGCAGCTGAAAAGAGCTGGTGAACATTGTACTGCAACCTGCCATTCTCATCCCAGGAATGACAAGATCACTTTGTTGTCACGTTGAAAAAGTTGTTAGACCAACATCTTCTGTTGAGAGCTGCAGGTAACTGCATTTCAGGTTTTCCCTGAAAACCTACATGAACATTGACATAGTTGGACCCAAGTTCTCTCTCCCTCAGAAGTGACACTGGATGAACCCTTATTTATCTATCTATCTATCTATCTATCTATCTATCTATCTATCTATCTATCTATCTATCTATCTATCTATCTATCTATCTCTCTCTGTTGGAAGCACAGATTACCTGTACTGCAATTCTGCTAAAAGACTGATCATGCAGTGGGGAGTCTCAAGCTACCATTTTCTCTTCCAAACATATGTGTGGCCTGTTTGGCTACAAAGGTTAGATAAAATCACCTTCTTTTATCTAATAGTGCAGTTGAAGCAATCATCAAAATAACTTTGAAATAGCTTTAAAAAACCAAACAGCACATACACATTGAAAATCGATTCTCAGTGTCTTATCTTTTGTACAGTTTTTTTTATTTTTATCAGAAAAAAGATTTTCAAAACCATTACTGGCTTCCACCCCTGTGAAGGAGCTTGCAAAGACTGCATTGACATGTTGACATTTAGTTGTTAATAGATGCAGTCACAGTGGAAGGGTCATAAACCTGAAATACTAAAATTACAGTTTAATGAAAAACTAAGTAACAAATACTCATCAGGAATCACTTTTTAAACCTACAAATCAAATTCTCTAAAGAATTTTTTCTACTGAATTAACTACAACTAGAAAGTGAATTTGAAATTAATCTTTATACCTAACAAAGGAAGGAGCACAAAAAGCATGAAGAAACTTTAAAAAGAGAAAAGGTTTTGTTTCTGAAGAAATACATTCCTTAAAGCCATACATTGCGCTCTGTTTCTTGAATTTTTAAATGCTCTGCAAAATTACATCCCAACTGAATTTTTCCATTACAAATTTTCCTTTCTTGGTTGTGTTATCTTCCTACTCAATCAGCTCTATTCCTTCTACCATCTTTCAGAATTCACTTCCTTTCTTCACACAGGATATCACTGATTCCTTCCAAATACATAGCAAAACTCTGTGACTTGCACATGCCTTTTATTTCCCATCTCTGCCCTCTCTGTCCACTCACACAGATAATTGATTTGTCCACTCTCTCACCATTTCAAATGACAGATACTGCAGTGCTTTTCTCCAGCCCTGGCAATTAACCCTCTCCAGGATACTAGAGAAGAGATAAGTTTCATAGCGTTTCTATTTGACTTTCTCATCTTCCTCCACACATCAGTAAAAAGTTACATTCTTTTACACAGCTGTACATAATTCATCCTTATTTCTTAGTATCCTAGGACTTGCCCCTTATATTTATCGTCTCTCATTCAAGACTGAAAGATCAACTCCTGATCATCAAACTTGTCCCTCACCCACTTGATATATTTTTAGCAAGCACCTCATGTTTTGTCCTCATTGTCTTGAATGCTTGAAAACAGCTCTCCAAAAGCATTCACAAAGATACTTTATTTTCTCTCCTCAAATTGCCTCTTAGCATTCATTCTCTGTAGTCAAGATGCCCCCAGTACTGTGTTGTACCTGTCTGCGTCACGTGGAACATCTTTGTTCTTCTGTGCTTCCCTCTCTGGACTTGTATGTTACTTCATGATTTAGACTCTGTGTGCTTGGAACAGAAGTTGTATTTTTCCATTGTATTTCAACATTGAAATCCTGCTCTGTGACTACATTTGCTGTGTATCCACATGGTGAAATAAAATTATTGTGACTATCCAAATTAATTCTTAGGATTGATATTTAAAAAAAATATTAAGAAAGGATAAAATTTAGAGCAGCCTTATACAGGTTACCTTCAATAAAAAGTATTAATGATCAAAGATTGTATCTAAGAAGCCTTTATTTTTGACTCTAAGGTTATCAAGGAGATAGAGGAAGAAAAAAAGTCAGTGAACTCTGCATAATAAATACTCAACAGCAAAGCTGGAACCACCCTTTGTTTGCTAAACATGTACTGCAGAGAAAGAACACAATTATGATTTCCCTATAGGTCAAGCAGATGCCTAAGTTTGTTTTACAAGGCTTAATTAAGGTAAAATCTGATGCTGCAACTATTTCTGCCAAAAAAAGGTTAATTGATTTAATGTGTTCCAGTGTTCCAAAAGCTAATGCCTTATATTGTGCCAAGGTACTCTTGGAAATAGGCATGGAATGAATTAGTGATGGATGTCCGTGTTTACAGTCATTTCAACCCCCCCATGATCTCAGCAGATTGAAGACCTTAGTGTAACTATTACCATCACTCATGAAGTATACAAACACAGTAACATCAAGAGGTATGAGGTGTTTTTAACAAGGTAATTTTTGATGATGCCACCATTGTGAGCAGCCCCTAAATTTTAGAATTCCAAGAGGAAAGGTGACTGCTGTCCAACTACAGATGAACCTCTGAAGTAAAAGTATATCTTGAAAATTCCCATCTTCAATACAGCTTTCCTTGGTGCCCAAGATCTCAAGATCTACATGATAATTTACTACTATTCTACCAAGGAAAAATTGGCTGCCTTTGTTCTGCTGGGTCTCTCAAATGCCTATTGATATGTTTAACTGAAATGTTTGGTTAGTTTTAATATTTATGGTGTGCCTGAAAACATTCTTTTTTGGAAGCTGAATTCACTGCCTTATCTTATAAATTGCCAGGTATGTGTTATTTTAAAAATTGCCAGATTAATGAGCAGAAAGCACTGAATTTTCAAGAATGTTGACAATTGATCCTGCCTTCAGGCTTGTCCATTGAATACACAAGTAATAATATTTCAATATGTTAATGAGACACAAGTATGTGTGTATATAAATGTGTGTACATACCTATATCTGCCCCTATCCAGGAATCAATCTGGCTTTTCTGTTTGGTTCTTACCCTAGAAAAATGTTCAGAAAATCCTAAAAAATGAGCAGTGACTCTGCCATGGGAAAGGAAGGTGAATGTAAACTTTTTTTTTTATTCACAACTTGCATACTAGAAGTGGTCAATAATATTAGAGACTGATTTCCATAAAGGGAGCCAAAATCTAACACAAACAAAAGTCACTACACAATGGTCACTGAATAACATCTTGTTTCTTTACAGAGTAGAGACTCCTGACTTGTGTCACTTCTTCCTGAAGGCAGAGAGTAGCTAGAAATCAGAACAAGCTAGCACAGGAAACAAGGAGCTGTTTCTCATAAAGGACTTTACTTTCTATGGGGGTCAGCATATTGGCTAAAGACCAGCTTGAGTGAAATCTAGAAATGAGGAACAGAGTCATGCTTTTGAAAGGCAGGACTTTCAGATCCATTAGACCGGGAAATTAATGGGAAATGGAAGAGAAAAAGGTCTTTAAATAATCCTTTCACACACTACCATACAGCAGTCCCTGGAACACATATGCCAAGGCACTCTTAAATTAAGACAGCTGTTTCTAAACAGTTTTTGCTAAAATCTGAAGTGCATGAACATGAGTGAAGGAAGGATGGCACAATATGTAAAGGCAGCAGTATGGCTATATTAGTTCATATCACAAGACTATACACTAGGATTTTGATTCTCTCTTTGTATCCTCTTTGTTTTGAGTATGTTATGTGAGCATATACAAGCATATACATGTATAAGTTTGTAGCAAAGAAAGAAAATGGATTTCCATAGATTGCTCTGGGATAACCTTAATGTATATGAGCACAATTTTACAGGCTTAAGTTATTTATAGGTAGCGCAGAATTGTCAGGCTAAAAGAAAACTTATTTTTTCTGAGATTTTCTGCCATTCTTGTGTGACTGAGAATGGGTTCAAGAATATTAATCAAATCTGAAACTAATTTTTTCTAATGAAGAAAGAGTATTGTTGTATTTCTCTCAATGTGACATACATGGATTTTGCAATACAAAATGTCAAACATTTACATTGTTTTAAGGATTTGTGTCAAAACGTATAATTCTAGACTGTTATCTGATAAAACCAGAGCCAATTGTGCTGCAATGTTTCTGAATACAACACAGCAGCTGAAGTGCATGACCCTTCCACAATACAGCAATTCTTTACAGTTATTCATATGGAACAAAAAAAATATTTTTGATAATTTTGATATTGCTGAGTTTTCACTCAACAAAACATTTTTCCATGAAATAATAATTCAAGTAGGAAATATAACAAAGAAGCTTACAATTTTACTGTTTATTACAGTCAAACCCAAACTTTAGCCTAAACTAATTTAAAAAATAATATGCTGCAGTTGTATGCATATTAATGAGTCAAGTTGGTGTGCTGCTTCATTTGGTATGCAGAACAAGTTCATTGAAGCTGAGAATGAAACTTGATTAAATATGAAAGCATGATGACTGAAAGCAAAAACAAACAAAAAAAGCTGTAGAGAGCATAGGCAATAAGCAAGCAAAGGGAATATAAAGGGAAGAAAAGTAGGGTACTCATACAGGAGAAAGAATCTATCTATATAAACAGAAATATATTTTACCTGTCGTCCTCTTTCCCTTCCTCAGCTTGGTCTTCTTGAGCTTTTTCATCGTGCCCTGATTCTTTGATTTCCTCCTTATCACAGTTCTCTGTCACCTCTTGCCCTTCCCCTTTTTCATTAATTTCTTGCTCTTTTGCTTTTTCCTCCTCCTCCTCTTTTTCTTCCTCCTCAGGAAATACTTCATCTTGTTCATCCCCTTCCACCCCTCCCTCTTTTTTCCCCTCTATATCTCTTGTCCTTCTGAAGTCAACAAAAATTGGAAAAGGCATGCAAAAAGGAAAAAGAAAATAATAAATTAAAGTTAAGGTCATGGAGAAGAACATGCATGAAGAAAAGAAACGCAAAAGAAATGAAATAAAAACTAAAGGATAGAAGCAGACATAATGAAAGTCATGCTGGCTAGGAGTCCAGCCTACACTACAGAGCCTTGGAACATTTTCTTAGTAAGTCCCTATTCAAATAAAACTTTCATGGCAATACCTCACATTTAGAAAGAAATGTATGACAGAAACAGTGTTGTCCTAGCAATATTCATATAAGCAGATGCTTAACTTTTGAAAATGCTTTCTTTTAAGAGGATAATTATTTGAAAATTACTATAGCTGATGGAGGTGGGTTCCACCTTCTAGAAAAATTATCTTTCATTTGTGCACCAAATGAAAGCCAAAGCTCCTCTGACTGAACACAGGGTGCAGGTAAAGAAAATGCTGTGTTTTGGTCATAAGTACACAATGTACCACTTGTTGAAGAGCAGCTCAATGATTGTACACCTACAGTTATATTGGACTAGTGTAAGTATTAAATAAATTGAATTGATCTATGTTAAAAATAAACCATCTATAAAAGTTCAACATTCTATTTAAAAGAACAATCATATGCCTCTGCTGGCACAAATTTCCAAGTTAAACTGTCTTTTCAGCCATATTAAGTATATTTTACAAAATGGTTTTCATAAAGTGTGTCCCCAGTGCTTGCTGACAGCATATGTTTGTTATTTCAGTGAATGTTAGGTAATTCAAGATGACAAAACTTGGCTAAAAACAAATTCCATGAAGACTTCAAAAAGCATTAGATAAAAAAGACATTTAAGCCATTCTAGGCAAAATGCTAATGTCAAATACAAATATTGGTAAGGGTTCCATTACTAAAATCACACAGCTACAGCTGACACTGTAGCTCATCACGCTCACCTTATTTTCTTGTTTCCCCTCGGGCGCTCAGACTGGACAGACATGTAGCTGGTGCTGCTGAAACGGGAAGCGCTGCTGGTGCGGGACACGGCCGAGACATCGCTGACATCGCTGTCCGAGGACTTATTGGAAACATTGTCCGAGCCTCGGTGAGGGTCCCGCCCTGACCGATACTGCAAGAGGAAAGGGACAAAGATATGGTGTTGTTGTGACATGCTACCACACATCAGCTATGGACCTGGTCCCTCCTGCCATCTAAACTGCTTTTGTCACTGCACTGCCTGAACTTTTAAAATGAAGTTTTTCCCTGATACAGAATAGAAGTTATGTCTTGGTTTCCATTATTTCTATTTTACTCTGCTTTTCTATCCCAGTTAACTTAGCTCTGCAGTTTCAACTTGTACAAAATTTCCAGCATGTCCGAAAGTTTCACAAAGCTTAGAAAAGACATCTAAACCCTCATAGAATACTCTTACCACAACTGTTTCACCAGTACAGAAAGAAAAGCAGAGAGATTAGTGACTTGCCTGATTACTGAGCTCATGAAAGATTAAACAGGAGACAGAATGTGCTGCATGCTATCTATAAAGTACATGTCTCTTTTGGGGCCTTGCCTGTTTACAGCAACTTCTAACTGACAAATGTTATTTTTTTCCCCCCACGTAAACAGATAGATAAGATTATCAAATCAAAAGACAAAGCAATGTTGCAGCTGTGCAAACAAACCTGCATCTTGCTGAACTGCTGGCCTGGAAGTCTGAAAAGATGGGTCTGGACTAGAGGTAATTTGTAGGGAAAATGTGCATGTGCCTCAGAAACTAAAAGATTACAAAGGTATTTGAGCTTGTTAGCAGTAACATCAAACATGACTGGTGATCAGCAATAAGGCTATATGACATGGACAGTATCATGCAGCAGTATTCAGGTTAGATCTGAACAAAATACGATGGCTATTTGTTTTTGCTACAAATTAGCACTAAATTAATGTTAAATCTGTGCCGCTCTGCATGGCACTGTATGCAAAAATAGCAGAAAGATATTTTTCCTTCTCTTCATATAAAGGCATTTCTCTCTATACAGAAATCTGATGGGCTGCTACAGGTAATCTTTTCAGGAAAATAGTACTTCAAGGTGAATTGTCAATGATCACCAGGTGATTGTTGGGAAATGAGATGGTACAGAATGATACAAAGAGCAGCACAGACAGGACTAAAAGCAAACAGTGGGAAAAATAATCTGCCTAACACATCAGTGGCTTGTTGAGCTCTTGGGGATAGCAACATTGTACTCAGCCACGTGAGGAAAATAATTCATCATGTAAAATGGCAGACCTGTGTAGCACTGCAGAAGAGAAGAGTGTCCAGGTTTAGCCATTAAACTGGTCCCTTTTTTATAGTTAGAATAACTGTCTTTCATGAACTATATAGATCATTTCTTTCTGTTCTCTTATAAGGAAAGTTACACTGAGAAATATTCTGAAATACTGTGCAGTATCTAAATGGGATTTCAGATTTATATAAATAAGATTTCAAAAAAGCATTTCAGTGCCTTCCTCAGAAAGTATTTTTACACTTAGAAATAGTAAGTTATTTTGCTCATTTTAAGACAGGGAAATTAACAAGAAAAAATGCTCATGTAAGTTAGACCACACAACTGCTGCAGAGAGTGACCAATCATAGCCATAACTCCACAGTTACAAAAATGGTTGCATATTCTACACCAATCTTTATCATTCTTCCTGATCTGTAGTAATTTACATACTTGTGTCCATCAACAACCATTCAAGTGCCTCCCAGCCTTTAAATGTGAAAGTGAACTTAGACACCCAAAAACTCAGAGTACCTCTGTGATAATAGTGTTCAAAAGTTTTAATATTTACTGACTGGTTCTATTGATGCCATTAATGTTTTTGCTTGATGAAGAAGACAGTGCATATAATTACTTAGATATCCAATTGGGAATGTAAAATCAATGATTAAACAGCTGTCCTGATCATCAGCAATAATGGAACATTATACCAAAAATAAAAGTTTCCTTTTCAGAAACTCCTTTTAAAAGAGCAATTACTTAGTTTTTACCTTTGACAAATAAAAAATAATTATGCCTAGAAAAATGTGTATATTTTGTAAAAAAACCAACCTTATATGTAAGTTTGATTTTGTTTTAGTCAATACAATTGACTAAGATTGTAATAATCTAGTGAGATATATACTGAAGACTGAGAATTGTTTTGGCAAGAAAAGCAACTTAAAAGTAAATTATTTTAGAAATATAATGTGAAAAAATAATCTAAATATATAAAATCATTACCTTGTCTCTTTTTTTCTCAATAGTACATAAACATATTTCCCATCAAATGTTTTTTGTTGGGACAGATGTCACTGAAATATTATTTGACTGTTACAGCTTCAGGATGTTTTAAGATTAAAATTGGGAAAGTTAATTGATCTTTTCACTAAATCTGAGTGTCTTAATATACAATATTTTTTAAAGGTTTTGTTTATACCTTGTCTGAGTTACAGTATCAGCATCTGCTAGCTCCCTACCAAGGAAACATCTAGTATATAAAATTAAATTGTCTTTCTTGCTGGACAAAGTTCAGACACCTCATATTCACCCATTAACTGCTCCTAATTACCTTTTATTCTGCTGCTGAGGTGTATTTTTAACCTTATATCTGACTTAATTTTCTTTAGGAAATGGATTACAGTAGTGTATTGCACATTAGTGTTCCCATAACTCCAGCACAGAAGAGCAATGGAGCATTATTGCTTGTCTGACAGAAGCCATGTGACATGTTTTTAGTTTTGCATTTGTTTCCTAAACTGTGGTTCTATGCAAGGCAGCTTTTGAAGTGCTCCTTTGCTGTCTGCCTCAAGAGTAAAATGGCACTTCCATTGTGCAAATATTGATTTTTTTAAAAGTATTCGTTTCTTCCATGTCGTATACTCCAACTGTAAAATGCAACCATTTTTCCAGTTTTGTGCTATTGTTTTTTCAGTTATTGTGTGGTTAAAGTTGTCCCAAAGCATCCCATCTTCATATATTTCATATCCTTCCTTCCTTTCTTCCTCCAAATTTCACTTTCTTTTTTCCTAAATGTCACCCACTGTATGACAAGACCAACTATCGGACTGAAAAAGTAAGTTTTAACTAAGCACCGTTCCCCCATTATATCTGAAAAACAGATACCATTTCCCATCCCTCTCCAGTGCTGTCCCTACATCCTGTGCTGTAGGATTTGCACCATCTGACTGCACATTGACAGGGAACTGCAGCCCCCATGGCTGGATCAGCATGGCCTGATCTGTAACTGAGTTACATCACCAGCTCCTGCAACGACCCTGTGTGCTCCAATATCCCTCAGCAGAAAACATGAGTCACTAAAGAGCATCACAGCTCCTCTGGGCTGAACAATTAGGTGTCCAAGGTGTGGTGAAATGTACCTGCACACTATAAAGATTAACTAAAAGGCTCCTTTCAGATTGTATTTTTTTTCTTTTTTAAATACCAGCCACGACAGTAGGAAAATTCTCTCCTGACTTTCCCCAGGCTGGAAATACAGGCCTCTTTCGTTGGAACACATCTAAATTCTCATTTCCACCCCAATAAAGACTCCTATAATAACGGCAACATTCTGGACTTTATGACCCATTAAGCAGTCAACCCAAGCTCTTCAAGCTGTTTTAAAAATGGGAAGTCTGCTGAAATCAGAGAGATTGATTAAAAGTTGTTTTTGTAATTTTAATAGTAAAATGGTTTTGTCCTGTTTTGCAGTGTTGAAGAATGAGAATAATTTCGTTATTACAGTTTCTATCAAACAAGTATTCCAAAATTTCTAAAAGCATTTTTATCTGTGTTAGTAGAATAGCTGGAGAGCCTAACAAAAGGACAGTTTGGGGTTAGTGCCTATGCCTTTTAACTTCAAGAGATTACTGGCCTTTAGTGATAAATTTGTGATTATCAAACCTGAAAAAAAACCCCAACCTACTCTGTTTCTTAGTACAACAACCTCTGCAAATGTTTTGACCTCTTTGTGAACCACCAGTAAATAGCTGACAGGACACATAGAGCTGCAACTCATCTGACATTGATGCTCTTATTTCTGAAAAGAAACTGGGTGGAACTTCTAGTTCAAAAGGAGTTTTAAAGTGTTTCATGTTGCTTTACTCTATTGTTACCAGTCTTCCATCTTGGACTATTCAGTCATGCAGCTGTCCAGGCAATTGACATTGTCAGTGATTTCTAAACGTCTTTCTATTTTATTATCTTTTCTTTTTTTATAGTCTACTCATCAGGTTTTATTTGCTAGCATTTACATAGGGACATACAAATCTGGTCAATGTTTTTAGTGATCAAAATGTTGGGAAGATGTTTCAGACAATTGTCTATTGTGCTACTACCAGAAGATTAAAGAACCATTCTGGACTATTTCAATAGTTCTTTGACTCACTAACAAAAGCTCTCAAGCAGCCAGAGCACAGCAGTTTGAAATGTTCTATACCTCTCGGTGTGAATTCACAACTTCTAAAGGCATTGCAAATTTTAGCTATTGCCAAACATCATTTGAATGAATGTTACTGGATGGTTTGATTCCTTCTAAAACTTTTGTTCATGGTTGCCTAATGAAGTCTGCCATTGAAAATAAAGCCACTTACTAATGATTACAACAATAACATTAGATTTATATAAAATAAATAAAAAAAAATCAGAGGTTTTTTATAAAATACCACGTACAAATGAGTACATACAATGTATGTTTATCTTTAGCTTGCATACACACAAACTCAAGATGAAGACTATGATTCATCTGCCCTTTTATATAATTTATACATAGCCAGCTCAATAATCTGTATTTACATTGTCACTCCTGTCAAGATCCATCAAAACAATTGAGGTACAGCCAGCCAGGCCTGCCTTTGCCAGTTTTGCTTTAGCTATCACACAGCACACAGCTCTCCCTCAGCAGATTAATTCTTGCACTGCTCTTGTGTTAGGTATATAATGAAATGAAATGCCTTGGGCTTCTCAATATGGAGCTGCAGCCAGTCTACCTTAGACTCATTCTTGGCTGCTGATCCTGTCTTCTGCACAGTAGTCCTGGATTCTATCCTATCTTCCTCCTTTTTATTTCTAATTCCTGGATCCTCCTACTTTTTTAATCCTATAATTTTCATCTGATGAGTCACATTGGCATTGTTCCAACTGTTCTCACTTCAGCCAGTTGTTGCTTTGTATGCAGCACCTTTTGAACTCCTGAGCCTGGCCCTGTGCACCTCTACTGGCATTCTTGCCTTGCTCCAACATAAAGGAGAGAGCTTTATGGTGCTGTTACTTCTGAGCAGTACAGTGCCTGGACCAGTAAATCCTGCTGCATGTACAGTGGTTCTCTATCCATTCATCCATCAATCCCATTCCTTATGCAATAACTTTTTTCCCTCAGTATTCAAAACATTCCAATCCGCTTCTACCTTGAATAAAAAGAACTGACTGTAATCTGATTTGCAAAACCTACCTTCTAAACCATCCAAATTTCCAATAAATTTAGGCCACCAATTAAAACATCAATAAAAGGAAACATTCATATTTCTATTGAACATGTGAAAAAAACTTTCTTCAAAAGTTTTCACATCCTTCCCTTTGTAGTGTGGTGTCATCTCTTTATCTGTTTAACCAACCAGTACTCACATATGCAATCTTATAAAGGAGTTCCTAAAACCTGATTTAACTATGGAACTAATCGATGCTGCACATAGCATCCTACCACAAAATTAGGGAAGGAAAACAACAATGGAAATGATAGAGTCAGCAGTGGGCCTTGGCAGGACAGAAGGGCAGCCTTGGTTGTACTGACTTGAGCACAAGGAGACTAAGAGGAGAGATTATTACCCTCTATTCAGTAGTCATTAGCCTGCATCTAGAATATTGTAAGCAGTTTTGAGACCAAAGTGAAACACTGACATTGATAAATTACATTAAGTTTATTGGAAGGCCGTCAAGCTGGCTGGGGGAGCTGGGCTCGTTCTGACTGGAGCAGTGATGGCTATGGGAGCATCTAACAGCAGCTCATCAGATCATACAGGGCAGAGCATCAAAAAGACAGAGCCAAGCAATTCACAGCAGCTCTGACTGGTATAAGTAGGCACATTTTTACCATAGGTACAGTGGAGTAATGGATCAAGTTACCCAGAGAAGCTGTGCAGTTTTCATCCTTGAATGTTTGCAAGACCTGACCAGCTAAAGCCCTGAGGAACCTGTACTAAAGTCACGCTGAGCTTGCTTTGGACTCCTGCTAAGGGCTGGACTAGACAGCTCTTGAGGTCCTCTCCAACCCAAATTACTCTGTCATCCTATGGGTCAGGGTGACCCAGGAGTTGAAGCTGAAACTGCAAGGGCAGAAGGAATACAGAAGAAACCAATGTATCAGTGCCTAGGGACAACTGGAAATCTAGAGAGAAGTAGTCCAAAGGCAAGCCAAATCAAAAGACAAAAAAGTCATCAGCTTCACATATGTTGGCATATGGTGGAATTTTTAAAAGAACTTTCAAAGTGCACAATGTTATATAAATACAGGAGAGCACTAGAAAATATTCTGGCATTACTTCAAGAGAACTTACAGATCCTGTAAATATTTGTTGAAGTAGGAAGCAGTAAGGCAGCTCTTTAAGTGAGCTTAAAAATTAGCTTGTCAACAAGTTTGTCTTCCTACAAAAAAATGTGTTCCTTTAATAATTTTCAAACATCAAGTAGCTTTTTCTCTCATGGGTTTTTCCATACAATATCACTTTTGGAATATCAAGGCAACCTCTAATTTCAACTGCACTAATAACTGTTCTGAAATCAAGCTGTTATTGATGCAGAATTAATTCACATTCTTTCATCTAGTCTAGGGAACTAAATGTAAACATTTAATCTTAAGTCAGGACCAAATTAAAAAAAAATCTGAAAGAAGAGAGAACTGCAAACTTTCTGCTGGAATATATAAAGTTACCACATTATTCCAGACTGTTCAAAATCACAGACATTATTTAAAATACCATCTCTTCTTTGGAAAAAACAGTGGTTGAAAAGCTGCTGTTTAAGATAAAGTAAAAGACAAATAAACCAAGAGAGGAATAATTATAAGCATCACCACAAAAAAATTCCCAAAAGGCAATCTAAGATGTTTTACACATTGGAGTGAAAATATAGGGTTTATGATGGTCAAGCAGATGTCTCCTAATATTTCATCAAAAGCTACCTTAAAATAATTACACATAGAGAAAGTTTCTACATCAAATCATAAACATAATTTAAACAAGATTCTGGGACATGACACCACAGCTACACCATGGACCCCTTTGCTGGTATGCCTCATCTACTAGATAATCAGACATCATCTTTAAAAGTGAAGGTAACTGCTTTCTATTATTTACCAAGGTAATTGATACGTTTAGGAGTTTTGACAGCTGGAATAATAAAACTGATGCTGACAGATTAATTGAGGCAAAAGAGAGACCCAGGTACAGCACATGGCTAGGGTGAAACAGCTATAATTGACTATGTAAACTAGAAGGAATCGAAAATCTTATGTATCCTGTGGATGAACTTCATCTCATTACAAGAGCTGATGCCTTGTATCAAGTTATAAGTGAACCACAGAATGCATTCCCTAACCAGAATATTCCCAACAGTTTTTGATAAAAAGTGAAGATCTTGAAGAAATATGAGACTACATAATATGAAGGTGAATAAATAAGAGCTTCAAAAGAATAACCATGCAATCATAATTAAGGGCAGGATATCCAACAATCCCCCCTTTTCCAATGTGAAAGGAATTCAGGAAAGTATACAAAATGGAAAATAAAACAAAGCTCTTCCAATGATTTCTTTGAAACATTTACTACCCGATTCCCTTTTCATGCTGCCAATGTTCACCAGAGTTTTAACTGCTGTATAAAACAGGGCAAAGTCAGTCACCAAGTTTCACTTTAGAGAAACGGGTCCACAGTCTGGCTATGTGATGGTGGGTAACAAACTCTAATGTACATCTTCTCACATTGCCCAGGATCTTTTTTGACTGCCACACAATAACTATTCTGTCTTACACAGAAGGAAGAATATTTATTTTAAATGGACACCAGCAATCCTTTAGCAATCCACAGCACCATGTCAAGACTCCTGAAGATGCATCATCACAGACACAGTTCACTATAAAAAGTCTGGGTTGTTCAAGTCATGGCAGTTGCAAAACACAGGTATCCAGGGACTTCCCAATTTACTGTGCAATTACATTTAACAGTATCTCCAGTACTTTATCTCCTGGTGAACTTCAGCATGTTTGTAGGACAGCCTGGTGAGTCTACACTTACTCAATGGGTCCGGTGATAACTCTGCTTTTTCTGCTCCATATTGGTCCTCTAACACTAGTACATCCTATTCACATTGGATAAACTGAATCAAAGTATGGTTCCTGTATTTGTTTCCATTCCTCAAGTGGTTCACATTCCATTTCTGCCACCACTGCACTCAAAAGTTTTGCACTTCATATAGTCCTGGCATCCGGCTTATTTTTTAAAGAAAGTAACAAGGCAGAGTTTCTGTTTAAAAAAAACCTCTTTTGTCTATGATTGTTCTACTTAATTTGGGCATCTTTGAGATGTTACTTTGCATATACAAGCTAGAAAATCAAATAATATGCAGTTTATGCATTTTTTAAATATATTAACCTGAATTTTAAACATCATTTCCATAATTTTTTTCAGTCCTCTGGTCTCATGAAAACAAATACAAATAAAATAAAAAGATGTCAAGGCAACCATCTTTTCTTATTACAGAATTTCTATTTCATTACATTTTATTTCAACCCAAAAGCCTGTTAAGTATTTCAGCATACCTGATGGCTTAAGAACAGAAATATGAACTTCCCCCTTAATCCTACCTTCACTATGTAACATTTAATATGCCTTTCACCAGATTTGTCCTGGGACACAGCACCTTCAAAAGAATTCATGCTGAAGAGAACAGCTGGATTGACACATGGCCATCTGGTGAACTCTTATCCCTGTAAGCAGAAGTGCCTAAGGCCACAATTGTTCAAGAACAGGATATAAATATATCTTTACACATCTATGATTCCGCTTTTCAAGTCCTTAAATCCACAGATATCAGAGGATAGCCTGCAAAATCAAGCATGGTTTGAGGGGACATCACATATATTTTTTTCTTAATCTTTTGTTTTCACTGGTTATTAGGATACATCTCGGAAAATCCTTGCACAGTAAGAATATATAAGCTCAGCTGGTAACTTTCCTGAAAATTTTCTGCTGATTCATTTCAAGCTAAAGGAGAAACAAATCTGCAAGATACAGATACCACCATTTCCTTATCAATCCATAAACTGGGTAAACTGCTTAGAAAAATTATTTTCCCTAAAATATATTTTCTCTGCAGCTTTACTCTTGTTTTATTGCAACTAGTGATAAAAAGGCTGCAGGGAGATCCTGACCAAGAAAACTGCTTCTACAAGTCAGAAAAACTGAATTATCTTTTTCTCTCAGTCATTGTCCTTGAGGGAATAATTAGAAAACATTTACTACTTATGTCTCCCAAATCTCATTTTAAATACTATGATTTACCTTTGCTTGCGTGTAAGGTTAATCTGAGTTGACTTTTACTGAAAAGATGCAACATTTATTAATATTATTTACAATTTCATCTTCACCACAGAAACCCCTTAAACAGTAGGGCAATAGTATGCAACATTTTCAGAAAAGAAAAAATTAAAAAATAATTAACAAATTAAAAAACTGAAACCACAAGAGGAATTTAGTTCCTTTTACAAGACAGGTACTTAGATTGGATCTATTCTGAGATCAAAAGTTCTGTAAACATTTTAAACTGCCTCCCTTTTGGGTGATAACCCAATCTGCTTCTTTACAGTTCTTGAAACTGAGAGTCAGCCTATTAGCCAGAAGTGAATTTAAGTTATTGTCCCTTACTTACAGAACACTATGCCACAGTGTTTTGAATTTCTTTTATAGAGAATCATATGGTAACTAAAGTCCAGATATTATTAATTATCTCGTAGTTTCAGACTAAACTGCAGAAATATGCAAGTCACCAGAATTGTTTTTTACATGATGTCACTCAAATTTTGAAGAAAAAAGATACATCAGAATAATTTTACTGCAGAACAAGCAGAACCTCAGACAAAATGTGTTATTTCCTGTTATTATTCACTAACTCCAGACTGTCAGTGAAATCTCTGGTAAAACAATGATTTCCATCTGCAGATGGAGGATAATACTCCTCCTGATAAATTATTAAAGAAAATATTCTGTTCCCCAGTGCTAAACAATACCAGTTCTTGTAAGCAAAGCCTTTAGTTCCCAGAAACAACAATAAAAAATACCAGAGGTTAGAAAGGACACAGAGGTAATTTCATGTCTTGGTAACATTCTCGCTATGAGTTGCTGGAGGCATTGAGGCTTTACTAAAACCTCCCTATGCTGAGACTTCAAGGTCCTGACCCCACTTTGATTAGCTCCATTGTGCAGAACCACCTTTTTCAGAATAATGGCTGTGTGCTACATCTCCTTAAATCCTTCCTATGAACTACTTGCAGTACAGATGCTTGAAGCCATGGTTATATTCATGAAAAATAACTGTTTAGGTAGTTAAGGTACTTACTAAAATAAGAATCAAAAATCCACAGAAAAATCTGATAGACACACATAGCATTCTTTCCTGTGTAACAGCTGGCAAAAAGTCCTCAAAATAACAAACCTATTTATTTGGAAAAAATTTGATAAACTGCTTAAATTTTCACTGATAATTTTGGGGTTGATATCACAGAAAATCAACTTAAGGAAACATCCGCACCACTAAAACATTATTATAGCTGTTACAAATGGTAACAGTAAACTCTGGGCAAATCCTCCCTCTAAGGTGTGCTCAGCTAAGCCACAGGGAGCAGCTCTCCAGGGGCTGTCCCGGGAGCACCTCCTGGAGCTGGGCAGGACAGGAGGGGTGTGAGGCAAGGGGCAGCCAGCATTCCTGCCTCCAAATCTGGCACTGCTCTGTCCCTTTTGAGCCACGCTCTGTGAAGCAGACAAAGGTCCTGCTGCTTCAGCTTGGAGAAGAGAAGGCTCCAGGGTGACCTTAGAGAAGCCTTCAGTAAAGAAAACCAGAGAAGGATTTTCTACAAGAGCCTGTAGTGATAGAATGAGGGGTAAGGGCTTTAAATTGAAAAAATAGATAAGAGATTAGGAAGAAATTCTTTACTGTGAGGGTGTTGAGGCACTGGAAAAGGTTGCCCAGAGAAATTGTGGATGCCCCATCCATGGAAGTGATCAAGACACAGCTGGATGGAGCTTTGAGCAGCCTGGTCTAGTGGAAGGTGACCCTGCCCAGAGGAGAGGGATAGGAAGCAGATATTTAAGGTCCATTCCAACTGAGGCCATTCCATGATTCTATGCTTCATTTTGAATCCTACACATTTAAGCAGACTCCATGCAAGCTCTGCACTGAAATTTTAGGTCTGTCCTTTGTAAGTGTGTGCCACACTTTCCCACATTTTCAAGGTCAGTAGTCTAGAAAATTGATAAAGCAAATCTGTTTCCATCATGGAGCCACTACTCTAGACCTATATTTCAAATGTGAATAATAACTTTTTTGTACATATTTGCATGGGACAAAATTAAGTACCACAAACTGGTGTGATACATGTTATGACAGATTATTATTCCCATTTCTTAGAGTTCCCTGATTGTTGCAGCAATTCAATTAACTTCATATATTCTCTATTTTTGATTGTCACCCATTGGTACCCAGATATTTAGTACATATTTCCCAGTCAGTTTTTTTTTTCCTTCTTTCTTCCTGTAGATTTTCTCACTTATTATCAGCATAACATCAGTTTCAGAAAAACTTAAATAATTAATGCAAGCATATTCACATTATTTTGCACAATAATTGCCACTTAGTTCAATAGCATCTTGGAACTTTACAGCTTAAATTCAGATAAAAAATATACACAAAAATAATTGAGTTTCCTGTGAAAAGACAGCTGCTCTGAACCAAAAGACTAACAGTTTAGCAATTCACTTGTCTGCATAAAGCCATTCAGAAAAGAAAATATATTCTATTATATAAAGGATAAAAGGATTTAAGGTAAATTGCAGTGATTGCTCTGGATGGAAGTTGATCAATACATCACCCAGGTGAATTTAAAATGTGATTATTAATGGAATGGTTACAATGCTCAATTGAACCTGGCTTTTACAGAAAGCTTTTTATATCAAATTTGCTGTATATTAGCACTTGCCTTTTGCAAAAGCATATTCAACTCATTGCTATAAAACAAAAGACTGTGTTACACTTAGAATTTGTTCTTTTTTAATGAAAGCCCAATTATCTGAGATTGAAAGCTCTTTTTTTTTCCTTGTTAACTCTTATAACTATTGAAAATTCAGAGCAAAAATAGAGTGATGGGTTTATTTTTTTTACTTTTGGGGTAATTTTTTCTCTTTAAGATCCATTGTAAAATTATAAGGTGCTTAAATAACATTCTATAATGCATTTAACCTCTTCTTTCTAAACATGATTACCAATAGAACCTTACACAAAATCTAAGAAAATGTGTGACAACAGAAAGTATCTGTCAACAGCTAAAGACAGCCAACATCAGTCTCCTTTCAGATGTTAAAACTTCAGCCACAATCATCATATGTGAATGCAGAACTTTTGTTAACCACAGTTAACATTAAAAATACATTAAAACACAGTTACATTTAAAAATACCCTAAATTTCTGATATAGACATGGCTACTCAAGATTTAAAAAAAAAAAAATGACAAAATTATCAAAGCCAAAATAAATTAAAAGAATTCTTGAATTTAATGGAAAAGAAAAATGACAGCAACAGGAATATTTTCTAAGAGTTTGCACATTTTTCATTGAAGAAGAAAATACTAGAAATCACAGCAACCCACATCTATATGCAAAGTCATTAAATGAATTCTAAGACATCAGCAAAACACAGTTTGATAAAAATAGAAATTAAATAAGAGGTATTTTCTACATTACCATGTATATAGAGTTCAGTTCTAGAATTCTGAATTTATTTCATCTAGATGTATTTTTAAGTCTTATAATTGAGCTTTAAATCCTGTACTTAGAGGAACCAGAACTTCCATTTCAGCAATTTATTTAAAAAAATTGATATTAAAAATACAGTGAAATCCTTGAGCACTCACAGGTTGCTGTCAGTGACAGTACCTGTCCTTCCAGACCAGCTGGCTGAGCTAACAAGTTTCTGGCCCAAAGTACAATACTCATTAGTCCATAGGAAGGCACAAAAGCCATGGAACAAGCAATAAGTAAAATGTTTTCTCACCTGGGAAATTCTTAGTTGGTCTAACTGGTGTTTGGTTCATTTTCCAAAGATAAAACCTTATTGGTGTACAGGTGGGCAATGGGAAGATGTAGGGAACTACACAGTGATATTCCCATTTGTAAGCCTATCAAATTCTACTAGTTAGGCCCTTAGCTATATGGGCACTCTACAGAAATTTACTGCACTGAATATTTGTGTGTGGCCTTATCTGTGTTAGTCTTTACTTTTTTAATTATTCTCCATCACATCTCCATTCAAATTATTTTGTTTCTCCAAGTTTTATCCAGATATTTAAAATTTTAAAATTTAAACTGGTATGTTAAAAAGAAGTATATACAAAAAAATTTATGAACTGTTTTGAGGGCATATGGATATCTAAATAGCCTCCATTTTGTATTTAGTATTTTGAATATTTCTAACTAATTTCCTTAACAGCATCAGTTGTAAGAAACAATTATAGATCAAAGAGGTATATTAATAATTATTATAAATTATCAAATTATTACCAGGCATCTCATTATCCTCCAAGGACTCTAAACCAATATAAAATCCATATAAATCTAATACAGCTTATATGCAGCAAAATATCAAAGTTCCCAACATCCCTTTAGTTGAATGTTTGTTTAATTCCCTTCTCCACAAGGGTTTCAAGAAGAAAGGTGGTGAGTGCTTCTGCTAGCACTCTTTGCTGCTCTGTGTACTGTATCTGCTCTGCTCTGCTCGGATTTTTAAGGAGGAGACAAAGGGATTCCCAAAACACCATTAAATGAAATCTTTCAGTCAACAGCACAGGTCAGAGGATTTCACACGTAGCTGTACCTATGGCACAACTACTTACTGCAGGTTTCAGAGGGAAAAGGCAGCTCTTGGCAGCATCTTTGGCACTTCGCAAGACCTTACAGTTGAGATCTGCTTCTGAGCCATTCAAATTCAGCCTCTTCCACCTCCAGATCTTACCTTTTTCACATTCTGTCACACAGAAATCCCATAAGGTTGCACTTGATTCATTGCTGAATCAAAGTGTCTCATTCTGAAGAGCTGCAGCTGTTCTGTGTCTGCATGCTGCATCTACACTACTACAAAAGGCTAAAGACATGCTTGACTCTCCTTTTCCACAGCTTAATTTGTCTTGGTCTTGTTATCAGGCTAGAAGATCACAATGTAGAATGCTAACATGCCTTATAGTACTATTTTCCTTCACCAAACAGAGAATTATGCTTATAACTAAAACTTAAATCGTGATTATTGATTATTAGGAACTGCAGCTTTATATATATCTGATGATGCAGAAAGTTTCAGCCTTATCATCAATATGAATCACTAAAGGTCAAGTTAGGAAATCCTCTTTGATGTTCTGTGCTATTCTGTATTTAATGTACTCTTTGTTACATTTGGCTAAATAAGCTTGTTCAGCAAAAAAAACCCCAGTTTTTATCTGCTCTTTTACCTCTTTTATCCCAATTTTATTTCTTGTTGCTCTAACATGCTCTATTACTAATTACTGCATTAGTGACTATTACTAATTGCTATGTTATGTAACTGGATTTCTCTGCCTTTTTGTAGGCCATTATTTCTTTTTCCCTAATAAAACAAATAAAATGAGTCTCAAGATACTTAGAGGTTTAAATCTGTGTCAGCTAGTTGTCAGGCTCTGTTTTACCTTTGTTCCTAAAGAAAGCCATAGTTTTTCACTGTTGCAACTCCTACGCAAATCCAGCTCCCTTTAGTTTGACATCAGTGATCAGACTTCTCTGTTGTGGCTAATATTAGCCTGAGTAAATGGAATTCTCTCCTGATTCTACATTGATTTCACACTGACTGCAAACATTTCTAGTGTTCTATGCACCAGAAGTATCTTCTCTCTTTTTTTCTCAGTAGCAACAAAGCTTTTTAACTCTCCTCAGCTGATCCATTGTGCATGTTCGAGTCATAGGGTGAGGAGAGAGTAATGACAAGACTTCTCACAGCCTTCATCCTAAATTTGCAGGAATTCCTGAATCTGAGCACTGGTGGGAATGGCCAGGGGAAGATGCTGCTCACCAAACACAGTACTACTAATTTGTTGAATGGTGGGAGTATGAAGCAGGAGGCAAGGCAGAGAGGATCAGAGAGGTTTGATGAGGTAGTTTGGGAAGCGTCTCCAAAGGCCAGTTCTACAAAATGTGAACTGTGTGAGTCCAGCCTGTGGCTTGCTCAGCTCCCATCCTGGCCCTTCCCTCTTCACAGTACATTTGGCTTAACAATTTAGAGCTGGGAAGCTTAGTTCTTCAACAATAAACTAGTCACAGAAAGATTCTTGAGGGAAATTACACAAAACAGACTGGTGTTGTAGAGTATGTTAAATGGCTAATTTTGCCTCTGGTGGAACACTCTTGTGCTACTGAGCATTTTCCCTTTATTTCCATAATTCAGGTTTTCCAGTATGTCAGCATCTACCAGCACTGCAATTCAGACTTTAGTGTATATCTTATTTAGTACAAGTTTACTGGTACCCAATAAGCAGAAATAAATAGTTCCAAAACCAGAAATTAATTTAGCTAATCCTTAGCACCTTCTCTTATCTGCTTAGCTGTAAATATTTATATGAAATTCAATATATTACTTGCTTTCCATATGTTTGTCCTGAAACCACATCTCAGCAGCTTCTGAAGGAAGCTTATTTCCTTATTTCCTTATTTAAGGAAATAAGTCTTTTGCACCCTGCTAAACTAATGCATACAAAATATTATGGAAGCAGAATTATTGTTCCAAGAACAATGAGGCACGAATAAGAATAAAAGAAATACAATCTTTATCAATCATGAGGAAGAAAATATAAGGGAGAATCAATTTCATATTTCAGCAGCCTCTAAGAACTCTGAGGTCTAGAATTAAACTTTTCCCACAATCTTCTTAATGTATGACTATGCACCACAGAAGGGTATGTATTTTCCTCTGAAATCTCTAGTACTGACTTCCAGAGGTAGAACAAATCTAGAGAGATATAATACAGGATACCTATTTTAATATTTCAATATATTTCAATATTTATTAAAACTTCTACTTTTATAGCTTTTGCCTTCTCAACAAGGAAGGATATTGGATATTTTTTCTTAACTTAATCAAGAGGGACATAAAGATGCTGTTGACCTGTTGATGTCTATTTAAGGAAAGAAATAGAACAGAAAAATTAATAGAAAATTCTATGTGCTGGCTTTCCTGGATGTGGCTTAATGCCTACTTAATAACATCTTTCTCAGGCATGGCACTCATGAGGGCCCACTTGTGCCAGTTAAGAAGTCTAAAAAAATTGAAGTCACTGTACACTGTACAGAACATTTCAGTCTGCATTCAACATATGTGCTTCAGTTCATGATTCCAAAAGAATTTTTGTTGAAACCAGGTAGATAAGTTTCATTTACTCGTTTTCTGTCTCAAGATAATATAGAAATTTAATTAAGGGAAATTGAAGCAGTGGTATTAAAAAGGTGAAGACAGAACTCTCATATAGCTTATGAGACTTATGGTTCTCACATGGCTTTGAAACTATACAATTTTAAGAATGCATGTTGAATAACTATATATATATGTGAATATTCAGTGTCTAGTTCCACAGGTTGGTTGATAGAATAAATATTTTTAACTCATTTTCAAGCACTGAAACTACACTTAAGCAGAAGAGAAAATTAACTGTTTATTTCTGGAGACATTGTTTGATGTGTGCAATAAATAAAACCGCCATATTCATAAAATAATTCCATTTATAATTTTCCTCTTTAATACATTCCAATAATACTGAAGGTAAAACTTTAATCAAAAAGATAGAAGATGTAGAGTGAGGCCCAGTACACCAAAAGTGTAGGTGAAATGGAAAAACAAGGGTGGAAAATACTTCCTTAGGTAGTCATGTTCTAACTCCTTTACATGAGAACCAATTTAATCTGCACCAGTCCTGCTTCTGACTCAAATTTCAGTTAAGCATTGGAGGAGCAGGAAAATAAGCAGATTAACTCTGGTTATACATACAATACATAAAAGTCATATTTTTGTGGTACATACAATCACAACACTTCCCATAAGGTCCACTGACAGTATTACGCTCATCTCTCAAAGGTAACACCTTTCAAAGCCAACAACAAACACTTTGCCATAAGTGCCAAAATAAAAGAAACAGCTAAACAGTATCCAAGTCCCTCTTACATGTTCATAAACATTCCTATGCTTTGTGCAGTTAAAACTACATGTGCAAAATATCCAAATAACCATGCAGCACATCTACAGAGTTTTAAATTATCTTAAGCCATTTTCATGGTCTTGGTTTTGTCAATTCTATTTTCATTAACAGGACTTTCCATTTGGAAATGGACTTTGCTAAAGCACTTCTATTTTCCCATAATGGAATGTATATTCTAGAAAGTAATTATAGCAAGTGTATTAGACTACATTATCTGCAAAATTAATAATTAATAATAATAATAATAATAATAATAATAATAAATAATTAATGTTGTATGTTTTATTTGCATTCAAATATTAAATGTCTCATTTTGCAGTAGCTTTGCCAATCCTGGGAGCAAGGAAAAAAAACCTGGAAATAAAATTATAAACCAGACATCTTTTCCTCAGCCAGATTTTATAGGTCAGAAATCTTGTGTTTTCCACTTAAAATGCGACCTAAATTAATGAAGTCTTTTAGAGGACACTAAATTATTTTTGTATAATAGAAATTTAAATTGAAAATATCTTGATTATTTTAATTAACACACTCTATATGACATGACCCTGCTCCAGATAGCAGGAAATTTTGGATATTATATTTAAGGTTATACTGCTACGTAGATATTCAGATTCTTGGCAATCTGCCACAATTGGGATGAAAGCTTTTGTTGGTTTATAAAACACTTTTCCAAGTGCTAAAAAGACACTATTAAACTATAACACTGCATCTTCCAGTTTTCAACAGATCAAGGTAACTCTCTGTTCAACTATATGAAAGCCATGAATAAGTGTCAGTAACTCTCATGCCATCAGTCACTCAATAAACATCTTTTTTCCTTCTCTTTGAGTTTTTAAATCATGGCACTACTGTTCATTCTGATAGACAATTATACTGTTTCTTTCATTTGCTTTAGCTTATCCTTCATAAATTTTAATAATCAAGACCACTGTGTGTTAAGTGTTTCACTGCACATTTCCAAAATTTTATTATAGACACACAAGAAACTTTTACTGAAGAAACAACCTGGCACTCATCTACTGCTTTCTAATAGGATGTTGAATATTTCACTTTAGCATATTTTGTTGCTTTTCAAAACAAAACTCCCTTGCCTTAGTATGATAATCTTGTTCCAGCCTGGAATCTGATCCTGCTACCTGTTTGTACTTGTTCATTTTCATTTGGCGACTCCTTTCTTCTACATCCACTGCACCTGTTAAGTTAAAAACAGAAGAAAAAAAGGAAATAAGTACACAAACAGTCATCATTTCCAAGGTTAAAATTATGCTCATGGAAGTTTTAACAGAAAGAGATGAAATTTGATTTACTTAAATTCTGTGCATGTAATTTTAGTTCCTGAATTATGATTTTGCAGAAAATCAAAAAGTTATAACAGGAGGAAGATAGCAGATAAGTATTTCAGCAGAATCTTAATAAGTGTTATATTATCTACACAATTCAAATGAAGCCAACTTTGTGAGAAAAAATCAATATAAATGAAACACAATGTTTCCATAGAATATAATTTTGCTATTTCAAGAATAGTCAAGGGAAATTGAGTCTTTTATTTAACAAGTAGGAATGCAAAGATAACCTGCTTATTTTGGGTAGAGATTCTGGTTCTGCATTTATTATAGTCTGACATATCAAATTAATAATCAAGTAACACCCACAGACTAGTAGACCTTCCATTTACTATTTGAGTATATTTTAGTATGCTCAAAAAATTCAAAGAAAGACTAAAGGAATCTTAAAGAGCCACCCAGTGGCATCACTGTATTACATTCTAATGAAACACAGCCTCAAGAGAAATTTCAGGATTCACTCTTCTTGGATAAAGCACGTGGTTAGTTTCAGTCAGGGATGGGTCTCACTACGTGACCCAGGCAGTAGCTGGTTTCAACAAACTGGTACTGGAACACTGTAATTTACAGTGTAAAATAATAAGGAAGTTGGTGCCAAAGCTGAGGTGGAAGACTAAGAAATAGAAAAATGAAAGGAAGACAAGAGCTCAGAAACTATTTTCAAACCAAATATTATTAGCTGTCATACACACATAAGTTTGATTCTTTTCCACTTAAACCTCGTATAAGTCAAGAATAAATCATTATCCACCGAATGCTAAAAAGCATTCATTTTGACTGACATTTGTCTTAAACTGACCATAATTTTAATGTAAAAGTTGTCTAGGATTAAAATTTCAGAATCCTACTAATCATAAATAAAAATTTCTGTATATTGCATGTATTGAGCAATATGAACTATATTTATGAATCTGAGATGAGGTTATTAGATTCCAGTGTACTACAGTAACCTGTTTTAAACTCTAAACCTCAGTTGTAAGTCATAATCTAACAGCAAAGTGGGGCTCTGCACAGAACCTGGGCATCTCAGCTTTTTATTTTCCTTCTTGGGAACAATAAGGGTAGTAGCACATACTGTGAGAGCTGCCAGGTAGATGTTGCAGCACTTACTAGGAAATCTGGAAGGAAAGGAGGTAAAAGGAAGTGGGAGTTCAAAAACACTAAGCTGTTCTGTTCTCTATAAACACTCTGACTTCCAGTTTTTGTATTCTAACTCTCTATCTTTACACCTTACAACAACATGAAAGAAAAGACTTCATCAAAAATTTGAAGAGAAATTAAAATCTAAAAAAATTAAAATTAAGAAAAATGAATAATAAAAAATAAATGGTGTTTTAAAGAGAGAAAAAAAATTAAAAAGAGAGCAGCAGATGAAAATTTCTAAAATAAAATGCAGTTCATTTTTCCTATCATAATTTTCCTCAACCAATATAGAACCCATAGCAGTGTTTGTCAATTTATCATAAAGATGAAGTGACATTTTTTAGGATCTAGTTTTAAAAACCCTACTTTTTTTTTCTCTTGGAAAGAAAAGCTTTACACTGGAAAATATTTTCTTTTTTCAATGACAGAAGTAACACATTTTTTTTGAAGTAAAATACTCCAGGTCTCCTCTCAAAGAAAGAGATAATTTTCTGCTGAAATCAAAATCTTCTTGTCATTTTTCAGTAATGTAAGAAAGGAGGCATTTTTCACAGAAAGGAAAATCTTTTCAATTGTTCTTATGTTTTATTATGAAATCAGGGCATGTTTTCTTTGTCTGCAGACATTCTGCCAAATTTCAGGAAATTGCAAGTGAAGAAATAACAATCCTTGAGCATAAATTAGAAATTTAACAATTACTTGAGAAAATATTCATTCTTATCTATGATCAGTTGCCAAAGTGAGAGATTTTTACAAATCCAATTGCCTATGATATGTACAAAATAGGCCACTCGAAAGGGGAGCATAAGATAGAAGGTCTTGGTGTGAGTCCTCTGCAACAAAACAAGCAAAATCTGTAGCTTATTTTCTCTCAAGAGAAAAACAAGACAGAAAAAATTTGAAAAAAATTATTCAATTTCCATAAAATCTTATTAAGGGAAAATCTAACTTCCTCTGCATTTTTGAAACTGTCTTTAACAAGTGAATGAATTCAGTTATGTGCAAAAAGAGGAAAACCCGAGGGCAGTGGATAGTTCATCATGCAGAAGATAGCTCTGGTTCTACTGTACATGGAAGTGACATGCAGGAAGAGAGCACAGGGTTACTGTGTGCCCCAGGCTGAGCTCACTGCAACTTCAGCAAGAGGCAGCTGTGACCTGTGTGGCAGTAGGAAAGGCTGAAAGAGTCATGGCACTTCCCATTCATGTGGTCCAGCATGAAATCATGGCACACTAAGTGGTGGGAATGCAGGGCTAGCATCACCTCCACTTCTGCTGGCATATCTCTGCTTAGCTGACTCCTATGTGGGAGGGTTTAGCAGGAGCAGAAAATACTTCTAGAGTTCAGGAACTGTCTGGGTGCATAAGCTTCAGCTTTTAACATGAGTTTGGTAACCAAGGTAGAACATCAGTCCTATCCTAAGGACTCCACTGCAGTCAGGAGCTGTTCATGGAGCATGTGTCAACAAACCAGAAGTAACCTGAATCTAACCATTAGTTATCAACAGTGGTTAAAATATAGGAGCATAAGTTTTCACACACCTGAATCACTCAAGACTGACTGAGCCCTTGTGTTATTACATCTTGAGCTGGAGCCCAGCACAACACATTTTCAGAACTATAAAGACTGGCACTAGAAAAGTTAAAGGTGCTTTTGATATACTGAAGAATTGCCAGTGTATCAAAGTGTATGCAACCCATCAGGTAAAATGGATTTCATCTCTGCTTGAACATCCTTGTAGAATTTTGCTTATAAACAGCAGTTGTACCTCCAACAGAAATATCCAATGAGTCACTCAAATTCCAGCCATAAAAACACAAAAAATAAGACTGAAGGGAAGAACAAAGCCTGGTGCTGCTCACCAGACACAACTGGGGTCATTGCACTGCAGGCAGCATTCCTGAGTTTTGATTATTTTGAGCTCTAACATTAAAAACCCATGGCCTGAAGGTTAGTTCAGGGGGGTTTTCATGGGCACAAGGCAATTCCTGGCTGACAGGGAGACAACTGCTGATTCATTACCAGCCATTCCTCATATTTTCAGAAGAGAACTTGCTGAGGGAAAGCAATATAAGTACAGAGAGAAGACTCCTGAAACGCCTGAGTAAGGCACAGAAGGACTGTGCAGTGCAGCCCTGTAATCTCTCAGATCCACAAGGACTGCAGTGAGAGACTTGTGCTAGAGTTTAGCTCTAGTGACTGCAGCAAACTAAACCTTCGGCCACATGCATTTGACCCTTGTTTTTATCTATGGAAATGTGACCACTAGACAATGAACTACCATTTCAATTTGAGCTATAGGATATTTTGTAACAAAAGTAGGGAACTTCCTCAAGACACAGACAAAGGGGTGCCTGGAGGCTGTGGGAGTAAATCAGAAGACCCCAGATGCTGCAAAGAGGACTGGATGGGCAGGAGTGCAATCAGAAAATGAACCCACCTACAGGGACTATAGAATCCAGTAACAAGCAACAGGCAGGGCCCCAGTTAAGAGGCACCCAGCTTGAGCTGTCACTACAATTGCCTATTAGACATAGGAAGAATAGGAACTCTGCTTGATTCTTTTACTGAAGTGAAAGCTAGGGATAAGCCCTGTTGAGGTAAGATCCACATAATTTGTACCATGGTCTAGGTGATGGCCGTATAATTCCATTCCTACAACGGGACTCAGGGCAGGCATTAAAATCACTGCTTCAGCTTCAAATAAAAATCTTTATTTTCCTGTTTTAACTTGAAATAAGCTAAGATGAAATAAGATTCGGCTTCTTCACCATTAAATTGAAGGGCTGTAATCAGTGATTTGATTAATACCTAACTTTTCCTAACCCCTCAGCTGCTCAGAGTCAGTTTTACAGGGAGATAAGCAATCATTGAATTCAGCCTGGAGCTAAAGAATGTGATTTGCTCTTCAGGTTGAATACTGGCTACTCTCTAGGGTAAGACTCTTCAGCTGATAGCCTGTGATCCACACCAGAAACAAAAGGGACAACAAACTGGCCTTTTCATCCAACTCAGCCTAAGGCAAACCTATCTGGTTAAAAATCACAATGAATCCAGCTGGGACCTCTGCTCTTTCCTTCTCTCTTTCATTGTCTTCTCCAGTGGGACTTACTAAACCATTCCAGTTCCTAGAGATGCTGGTGTTGGAGATCCTATACCGGGATCTGAGTTAGGAAGAGGAGTTTGCTGTACAGTGAGGCTTCTGTGGCACAAAGAGTTAAAGGGAATCTGGTACAGAGGAAGAGTGGAGTTTCCCTTATAATATTAGAACAGATTTAGTTTTAAACACATATGGACAAAAGGGATAGAAAATTTGGGAGGCACAGCCACTAAGGAATGGGAAAAAAACTCATACTGCAGGGACTAAAGTAACATTGATATTTTGGAAACCATAAACTTGTAATAGAGCAGAAAAATGTGTGCAGGTGAGCACCCTCTGTGCCTGGAGAGGGGAGGACATAACAGAGGTCTTAAAGTGTATAACATCTGCATTTAGCTGATTCTGGTCTCTTTCTTATCATTTCTCACCCTTATTTGACACCCTTAAAATAGCAAAGGAAATACATTTGAGAAAATCCTTTCTTAGTTTCCATTTCCTAGTGTCTATTTTGAAATCCACAAAATACATCAAAATTGCACTCCAACTCTTTGTTACATATTTGCCTAAACAGATCAAAGAAATTAAGGGAAAAACAGAAAAATATTTTTAATAAGTCACCCTACCTGTATCCCCATTCTCTGGATCTGTTTTCTTTTCTTCTACAAACAAATGAAAGCAATATGTAAAACAAAAAAAAAACAAAAAAAAAAAAAAAAAAAAAAAAAAAAAAAAAAAAAAAAAAAAAAAAAAAAAAGAGGAGGAGAGAAAAAAATGCAGAAATAATAATAAAAGTAATATAAAAATGCATTAAAAAGGAAAACATTAACAAAACTCAGCAAATTAATATAACTTGAAGAATTTAGTCAACCAACCAAGTATGGTGCTCTAAATCTAGAGGCATATTCACTGCATGCTAGTGTGTATATTTGTGTACTCCTGTTGAACATTCACTGAAGGCAACCCATGGATATTTTGTGCACTTCCAGAATCATTAACTCAAGAAAGAGAGAGCAAGGCAGGTGTCAGGTAGAGTTCCTTTGCAGTTTCCCTGATGACACAATAATAGAAATAAACCAAATTTGCTTGTGCTGTATTTGTTATGCAGTGCACATACGAGATACAGTCTAATGGTTCAGACATAAAAACTGAATGCATCAGAATGGGTTTTGGCAATTACTTTTAATCTTCATTGGTTTAATCAATTCTCATAGCTTCTACAGGTTAAAAGGTTTAATAATGATATTACTGTAACTTGCCTTAGAGTTAAAAATTATCAAGAACAAAAGACACTAAAATCAATACTCAGAGCCCAGTTCATGCACATAAACTTATCTGACTGACACCAACAAATGCTCTGAATGCATATCAAAGGCTGTAAATGGCTCAGGGCACTTTTCTGTCACAAAGAAATGAAAATACATCGGATCCCTATCAAATAATTTGGCAGCCCATAAATAACCTGAAATCCAGTTTGGGTAAATGTGAAAAAAATGTAAGTCAAATGAAATTTACTTTAATTAGAAATACATTAACTTAGATTCTGTTTCCTTTTCAAAATTATATTAAATTCAATTAAAACAATCCCATGAATATGGAGCAACAGCCCCCAAGCTACATAACAAAAATAGTATGTATTACTAGAAATAAATATTTTTCCAGAGTTATTGGTTATTGATGATTGCTCAAAAAATTATGATTGAATTTACAGTACAGACTGAAGAGGAAAACAGAGCTGTTGTATTTTAAGGAAATACCATTTTGTAGGTGGGTATCAAAGCAGAGGACGAAGTCAAACTCAGAGAGAAATCATACTCAAGTAAGGTAGAATCAAAAGAAGAAAACTGTGTTCCTGCAGAGAGCATAAATAATATGCTACACTTCCATAGATCCAGCTTCCTATCATGTGTGGGATCAAGATTATTGTTCTGCTGGCAATTTCTAGTGGAACTGTTAGGCAAATCAATGGGAAACAAATATGGCAGGTCATAAACCTGCACTTTCAGAAATCAGTGGGTATTAAATCAGTTCTTGGAACTTCTCCCATTCCCTAACCTTTCCTGCCCCATACTCTATACCATTTTTAAATAAGGCATTTTGCATTCTTCTGAGCTGGCCTTTAGGCAGCCTGGCCTTTCTATCTCTGAGGGCTGTGGATAATGCTACGAAAATAGCAGAGAATGATAGTTTTGATTGTTTCAATTTTTTCAATTTTTCTTCTACTTTTAAAATTCTGTGACCAATATAAAATCTACAAATACAATTTCTTCTACTGTTGCATTACTTTCTAAAGCAGAAAGCAATTTGATAGCAATACCACTGATCCAACATAATGCATAATAGGGGAAAGTGAATTGAGTCATTAAAACACCTTTGAGCCTGAGCTCAGAGAAAATGATGACATTTCTTAGTCCATATGCAAAATGAAATCTTTACTTTGCCTAAATATTATCTTAATACAGAAATCTTATTCTATATAGGGTAATTAATTTTTTAAGATTCCTAGAAATCTATTCAACCTTATGTCTGGATGTCTTTCAAACATGAATCTTTAAATAAATACATTGTCAAAATAAAGGAGTTTGAAACCTAGCCAACCTCCACAAGTACATAAAAAATATTTCCAAATGGGATTGTAGAAATTAATATCACAGTATTGGCAAACACAAAAGTCTACTAGATTCTTGAATTTTAGAAGTGTAATTGAAGTGCTGTGACAAATCTCGACAATGGATAAAACCAATTTTGTTCAGTTCTACTGCTTCCACCCAAGTGAGATCTTTCTCAATTTAATCTTCTGTCCTTTCTAGTACTTCTTCAGACAGCTCTTCACAATACATCTGAAACCTCAGTTTGAAGAGCAGGATCCACTGTGCCGACCTTTCTACTAAAAATCTGAAGAATATATATTTACCAAGTAAAAAATATTAACTTCGCAGCAGCAAAGATCTTTGGTGCAGCTATGGGCCTAGTCATCACCTCTGAAAGAATCCAGAGCAGGTTCAGGATGTTGATACTAAAGTAATTAATGCTTCTGCTTGTAATGCGCTCAAAACATAAAAGCTCTAAGAAGCCTAGAAACTGCTGAAAACCCATAGGTCACCATGAGATTATTTTAAAATGTCTCAAACTGAATAATATGAGATGGCAAAGTCACTCCTAAAAAATCTTGATCTGATTTTTTTTTTTTTAATATGACCAGTATAATCACATTAGTTAGTATTTTTTCACATTACTTGATTTAACCTTGGTTTACAAAGTGAAACACATATATTGTATCCTGTGGTGTAATGATCTCAGTTCAAGAACTAATTTTTTTCAGATCTATACACTTTGGAAAAAATAAATTAATGCTTTCAAAAAGGAGACATTTCTGCACATTACAGAAAATAACTGTATGCTTTCAGTTTAATCAAAATACAGACATATTTAAGTATATTGATGAAATATAGAGATGACTATAGAGAGATTAAGATGCTAAAATATTCTCTCTCAAAACCTTCTTCTACCACCACGATAGACTTATAATGACCACTGAAATTTTATTTAATAGTAGATGTATCCATGCTTCCATAGTTTAATTCCTTGCTCTTTCTAACTGGTTCTAATATATCTGAGAGATATCTAACAATCTAACATGTATCTGGAAGATAAAATGAACAGAAAAGAATTCTTAATAAGAGTCTGATTCAAGAGTAGACTTGTCAAGAGCTAAATCTGATCTAAAATGACCTCAGTTTTGTTGGAAATGCCATAACTCAATGAGCTTTGCTGTTCTGATGGGTACCTGGAGGTGCCAGGGCCCTATCAGACTTCACCCATGCCCCACCAAGAAGTCTCATGCAGCAGAGACTCCAGGTTCCTTGGAACAGAACCTGTCCATCTCTGTACATGACAGAATAGAGTAACAGTTCCACAGAAGAAGCAGGATAGCAGACTTCTCCCCAGTTGTGGATACTGATGGCAGCATTGAACAATTGCTCAAAAATTACTGATGGCAGCATTGAACAATTGCTCAAACTTGCTGACTTCCTGTTGAAGATCAGGGGAAGCCTAATTCTTCAGGCTTAAGATTACAACTGGGAGGTGCTGGGCTTTATAGTCTTCTTCCCAGGGTTTCTCTCTTCTCTCACAGCTGACTGCTCCAAACTTAAGGTTAAATACTGGTTCTTTCTTGACCTTTCTCTTCTCTCTCACCTGAGATCCAGATGAATGAGATTTGCATAAACTGAACAGAGGCCTAAAATAAATCTTGACTTCCTTGCTTTAAATGAAAAAAAATTGCAATTTCCCATGCTGGAGGATGTGCCTGTCGTTGCAAGAGACAGATAAGGAACTTGTTTGTTTCTGACTTTAGGAATAAGATAAGACAATGGCATAAAAGGTTTTATCCTTTTCTTTTTCATATTTGCAGACACTTATTATCAGCAATATGATAGGGATTCTATTTATACAGTGGATAAATTAGTTCCTCTACTTATGTACTTTATTAAAAATTGAGTCTAATTTCTCAAGGTATTCCAAATTATTAAATAACAATTTATTTTTAAAATTGAATATACGAGTAGTACCCTAACTTTGGGTAAGTACTTCCAAAAATGCTAGCTGAGTTTCTTACTAGAGATTTCCCTTGAAATGCTATTCATGAGAATATAGGAAAAATTAATTTCATTCTGAAAAGAAAAAAAAATCCCTGAAACAACATCACAAAATCACAGAATATTCTGAGCTGCAAGGGACCCATAAGGATCATTGAGTCCAGCTCCCGGCCCTTTACAGGACAGCCCCAAGAGTCGCATTGTATGCCTGAGAGCATCATTTAGAACACTCCTTCAACTCTGTCAGGCTTGGTGCTGTCATTCCTGGGGAGCTGTTCCTGTGCCCAGCCACGCCCTGGGTGAAGAACCTTTTCCTAAAAACCAACTTAAACCTGCCCTGACACAGATTCAGGCCATTCCCCTGGGTCCTGTCACTGAGCACCAGACAGAAATCATCCCCTGGGTCCTGTCACTGAGCACCAGACAGAGATCAGTGCCTGATCAGTGCCTCCTCTTCTCCTCACAAGGAGCTGTAACTGCACTGAGGTCTCCTCTCAGTCTCCTCCAGGCTGAACAGACCAAGTCACCTCAGTCATTCCTCACACGGCGTCTACTCGAGCCCCTGCACTGTCTTCACAGCCCTACTACCACATCAGGCCAAGGAAAGAAGATTGTCTCCTAAAAGTAAAACATAAAATGTAGAAGTGTTTGCTTAGAACATCAAAACTTGCCAGTTTTGCCTTGTACTCAAAAGGATTACATTTCCTCCCATTTGCTGAACTATTCAATTCCAACTCTACCTCTAGGGAGTTGGTTCTAAATTTTGTCATTCTGGCTTTCAACAGTGTGAGAAATGTAACTGCCTAACTGCTACAGGTCTAGCAAGGTATCAGATGCTGTGATATAAATGGTTACTGAACTTCACTCCAGGCCTTTATGTCCAATTTGGGGCAAATATAAAAAAGGTACTGTTGCAGCAAACAAGTTCTTTCCAAGTCTGTGATCCACAGTCTGAATTAAAAAAATAATTAATGGTTGTTGAATTGTTCTTCTACTTAATATTACTAATATATTGTTGATACTTAATATTACTGTTTAAATGTGACTGAGGTGTCAATTATTGCCCTTAAAAGGAGATGCTCGAAAGAAGACTATTTCAGCCAGCCAGCTTCCTAGCAGGGAACATGGATTCACATTCCTGTTTTCTATTTGAGGATTGCTAGATGGCCTTTTTGTTTTTTCTTTTCCTTTTTTTTTCTTTTTTTCTTGCTGGTTTCAAGCTTGACACACTAAAGAAAGACTAAAACCCGGGGGACATTTCTTGCCACTTAAAAAAATATTTATCACAATGCTAAAAGCATGTTAATAACATTTCTTTGGGTTATTTGCAGAATACATGGCGTTGTTTAGTAAAAGAACTGAATAAAATGGTGTGGTGATCTAAACAGGGAAGTTAAAGAATCTCTGCAATCCTGGGTCTATAAATTGACTGGGTCAGCTAAGGTCTCCACCATTAGGTATAGATCAGTGCAGATGGTAAAGGACAAAGATCTTTTGAAACAAGCTGTAAAGTTCTATTTTGCATATTTATTAAAGTGATGATTAGGGCTATGGCTAGCCCTTTTTTTATGCTGCCTAGATCCTTTTCTAAGGTGATTTTTGTGGGGTAGACTGTGATGTTTTCTGTGCTGCTCATACAAAGGTGTACATACATTTTAGTAGCTTTCATAAAATACTGAAGCTTACACGTAAAAAGCATGGAAGAAAGAAGCAGTAAATCAAATATTAGCTCAAACATCCCATTTTGCTTCTCTCAAGAGTTGTGGCACTTCCTCCCTATACAAACAACATGAAATAGGGTTTTGAAAGGAAAGGAAAAATATCTGAGTGGTCACTGGGCCCTTATATTCCGTACTCATAAAAATCCATTCAGATCAGCCTAAACACTATAAACTCTACTTTGTTTTCAGGAAAACCTGAGCACAGTCTTATTATGAAGCTTTCCAACATCCTGTTTCTCATCATGCTTGTCAGAGTTCCCACCACTGGTACACTCCACAGCATAATCCCAGAGAATTTCACATTCTGATACAGCCACTTCCAATCATGGGTATAAACACTTGATAATAATTATGCCTCTGCTTTCAGGAAAGCTAACAGGTATTAATAAAAATTCTTCAGCCATCTGAAGAATGCAAAAGATTTTCATTAGCATCTGAATAACTAGAAAGGTGGTCAAAGTTTTAACCAAAGAACATAAAATCATCACCTGCATTTAGAACTCAGAATAGTTACAAATTAAACTACCAAACATTTTGCAAAATTATGCTGTCATTTTAAATTACATAATCTGATGGTTTTACTATTTTAGCTTCAGCAGACTGATCATCAGCCTTTATTTTTGTGGTTTAGTACAGATGGCTACTTTGGAAGTCTTTGGTTTCTGGATTTAATTCTGAACAAAATAAAAAATAAGGACCAAGAGCCTCCCTGCCATCCAATATAATAAATACATCGATTACTATGCTAAGTACCTACTGACTGAATTCAGAGTTTACAGAATTAGACTGAATTTGGAGTTTACCCTTTGGGCTTTGTTGACCAAATACAGATTTAGATGCATTAAATGTCTCTTTCACAGTCTAAGGCATCAGATCTTAAACAAGCCTGTCAAATTAAATATCACAGAAGAGTTCAGAGATGCACAAGTAATTTAATCATATTTGTGTTAAAATGTTACAAATTCTACCCAGAAATGTTTTTTCAGTGTAAGAAAAATGGAAACAGAACAAGACATCATCCTGTTCTTTAAAGGAAAGTGTGTCACAGAATACTGACTATAATAATAACTCAAAAGCAGAGGGGTGTCATGTTCTGTTTATAAAGAGTAAGTACATCACAGTAGATTCACTCTTGGAAGACTTGAAAAACCTCACATGGTTCTGTATGATAAAAATGAATTTAAAAATCTGTGCTCCTTGTCTTCTACTGAAGCTGATTTCTGAAACAGTCTGAACTGTACCATTTTTTTATCCTTGTTTTCTCCTACGGTAGATTTGCCACATCCTTTCACTCTTTGGCTCTCCACTGTTCAGGTCTATGAGCTCTTCAATTTGGTCACTCATCTTCAGTAGGGTTTGCTAGTTTTTGTAGGCTTCATTTCCATCAATCATGTTATTACAAATAAGCTTCATAATAAAGCACAGAAAAAAATTATATTTCAAATCCCTTTTCTATTTGAATTTCACTCTGAAAGTTAACAAAAATTCTAATCAAACTTTTGTGTGCTCTTAACATGACAGTTTTATGCCAGAGGTTGCAAAAAAGGGCTTCAATATCTATTTTCCTGCCTTTCATGGCCCTTTAGAAATGGAACAGTCCCCACTGTCTTCTAACTTCCATCCACTTTAAAAGGTTTAGAATGCCTGGGCATCACTATGCCACCGCTTCTCATTCTGGAATAATCAATCTAGAATTAATTACTGCTGTATGTGTCCTGAGTGCCTTTGTTCTGGCACCTTTCCAATGTTTTGATGATGGTTTTTTGGGCAGTTGCTTGAGCCAGCTAGATTAATTTTTGGAATTCTGAAGAATGTTCTCTGTATTTCATACATCTGAAGAGCACAGGATCACGTGCAATTGCCAGTAATTTTTGGCACATTGATAACTGGTTGGTCTGACTCATCCACAGATGAGAATAAAGCTTCTCACTGAGGCTCCTGTGCAGACAAGGGCTCACTTCCACCTCTCCTGAATGAATACATGGGGATGTGGACAGGCACACATCTCCTCAACAATCTTCACAAGATCTAAACCTACGAAACATATTAATTTGAAAAATATGAAAACCCTGCATCTCAAAGCAGGTTTGTGAAAACCCTGTATCACAAAGCTTCTCCTTCACCCAAGGTGAATGATAAACAGGGTTAAACAGGGTTTAATCATTAAGGATACCATCAAGCTCTACTGCTGTCACATAACAAAATTTGTATTAAAATACTTTTGCTTCTTATATTTCAGAATTTACTTTTGGGTTCGAAATATACAGCAAAAGCTTTACACACACTTTTATAAAACTTTTCAATAAAAAATTCTAGATTTTTTCAAGGAATAATATTTTATTTTTTACAATTATGGATTATAATATCCTGATAGAGGAAATTGCAACATTTTTCTATCAATACAATTGTACCATATTCAGATATTTAGCTTTCACAAAACTTCTTGGTCTAATAACACCTAAAATCAATAGCAAATCCTCTGGAATACATTAATAGTTGGTATCATGTTAAATAAACCATGATATATAAATTATGTGAGAACCACTCCCTAAGAAAACCTGTAAAGAGATAATCCTAGATTCACACTTCTTAAAGAAATTTCTAAAACAATGGTAAAACACTCTGTTCTAAAGTATGCCTTTGAAATGTCACCCTTGCTTTTTAGCTGTGCTCCAAGTGTACTGAAAAGTGTAATCTATATTGTTACTGAGGCAAATGTGGGAGAGGACCTGTTCCAAACATATATCTGAAAATATGTTGCTATACACACAACAAACTATTTTCTTCTGAGTTTAAGGGCAGTAACAACAACTGACCATCCTTTTGCGTTTGTGTGCTCGACAATTAAATTCATCACTGCCTAATACAGGTTAAGTAATAAACTCATGGGGTTTACTTAACACCATGAGCTAAGTAGTGCTTTGCAGAATTGCAATGTCAAAAAAAATAATAATAAACACTATTACCTACTCATGTCTGTTCAAGAAACACAGGTGATGAAAATACATGTTTTTTTTCTGACCATTTTAAGGTCTGGTTTCTTCCTGCACCAAGAGAGATATGGACTGATTCCATATTCTGATTTAATATCTTGATTCAGTCCATAACTCAGAGAAAGTTTTTTGAACAAAAAGGCCTGCATCTTTTATTATGAACAGATAGGAAATGGGTTAACCAATCTTGTAACTTCATTTTTGTAATAAAAAAGATTCAGAATCCCTGCACAGGAACTGGAAATTAATCATAAGCACAAGGTAAGTAAACTCAGTCTTTCTACAGCATAAGTTATTAATTCCTAATAGCAATGATTTACAAAAGAGGGATTTCAGGAAACCCTACCAATTTTCTTCTCTATCCATGCTTAACTTATTTTAACCCTGTAATTATAACAATTTCTATTTTGAGATTTGTTTAACATGAAAACCACAGCAAATAACATCTGCAAGATTCTGTGAAAATAATCTGTGACTCTAACTAGGACAAGACCAGTACAAAAGGTGAAACTGAGCTCTGAAGGAGCCAGTCAGAGTAAAGACAAAAATGCTTCACTAAATATCACCTAAGTTAAATGGACCAGTCAGTGCACCCCAAAACTTCTCCAGATTTGCTGACCTAAATGGCATCCAAGTGGCTTCTCTAATTTGTTGGAATAATAGCAGAGTCACAGGAAACTGATTAAAGCTTTTACGCAGTAATTGTAAAATTAAAATTTTGTAGCTGAATTTAATTGACTTCAATATGGGGAATTTTGCTGTTCTACATACCACTACTGAACAAACAGGGAAGTGTGAACAAATACTCCATTTTCAGAGCTAGGACACCTTGATAGGTGTTAGTTCTCTGCCAGTAATATAAAGTACATGGAAAATTCAATAAAATGGCAGATTAAAATTCGTTATGAAAGAAACCATAAGTAATGCACAGAATGAAATAAAAGCCTCATAAACAATGCAGCTAAGTGAGAACTTCAATTTTTGACTTCTTGCTCCCATACTATCATAACATTTAGATTTATACTTTTTGGCATGGGAAAATAGCTTTTGTTCACTAAAAACCCTACTTCTAATTGAAACAGGTTTTATTAAAAAAAATAAATTTGAAATTTCAGTGCATGAAATTTAACTTACTGAAATTATTCCGTTTTAAAGTGATATCCTCCCAGAGTCAAAAAGAACTAATTATATAAGTTTCTGCAGTTTTTGTAGCAGTGTTCAAATGCATAGATAAACCAAATTACAGATTGTTTTCACGTGTTAGCTGGAACTTTAAAGGGTAATTTTCAGATTTGAGATGGGAAATAAGAACTGATATGATAGAAATCAAATCAGTTAAAATTCTTAAGGTATATATTACTTGTCATCAGTTACCTTTCATCACTTTTTATAGAGTACCTAGTTAATAGGTAATAAAAATTACGTAAGTGTCATAAACTAAAATTATTTCACCTTGGCAATGTTTTGCCAGTATACTGAGGGGGAAGAGAGGGAAAAGTATGTGAGGCGAGCTGTGATAAAATCTATAGAAAAGGTAAAATGAAAAAAATAACACAGAGAAAAGCAGTAGAAGAGACAGACCTGAGTTTGTTCTCCTTGATGATTCCGCTTCTTCTGTGATCACATCGTGTAATGTACAGACATAGACAAAGGAGATGGGCGTGAGAGGATGTATTCAGAAGGTTAAAACTGACACTGAGGGAAAGGGCCAAAAATTGTTTTAGAGAGAAGTCTGCAGAGCAGAGTTAGTAAGTGGAGAAAAAAATAAAAGACACTAGAAGAAAAAAGAAAGCTGAGAAAGAAGTGGTTAAACTACTGTTGTTGGAAAAGAACAGTAAAGACAGGGTTAGTATAGGAGCTGAGGAAATAATAAAAGTTATAACTGACAGCAAAGTCAATCCTTGCAATGATGCTGAAGAAAAAGCTGGGTAGTAAAAGGTATGTTAACTAGCATAAATACTTCTGCTCATGACTGTTCAATTTTTTGAATGTTATCTACTTGAATGCAAATATTATTTTTCTCTTTCAAGTATTGAACACTCAGTTTAATGTCCAAGGGACCTCTATTATTATATTTTTCAATTATCAATTTATTGTAATTTATGCTGAACCAAACTTCAGATACCCAAAACAGAAAATAATTTTTTGTATTTTTTTTTATTTTTTTTGCAAATGTATGTACAAGCTCAGACATTTCAGAATCCACATAACACACTCTGGAAAGAACTGCATTATTGTAACGCTCTGCCAAAGGGAAAATTATCAAGAGCAAAATACAGAACATGAGAAAAGAGAATGTATAGCTATTAGCTATCATGGTCAATTCAAATACTTTTTCAGAAGCAGTGTTGGTCTCATCTGACAGAAGTCTAATTTACTACAAATGCATGCAAGTTAAATGCCAAAGCAACTATCTCATTACTTACTTTATTACTTCACATTCAAAAGCACACTGCCATTTTAGACATGGAAAACATCTGAGGGACAGTGCCATGCTATGTACTGAAAATCTATTTGTAGCAAAAGAACGGGAGGAATTAATCTTGAAAAGTAACAATAATTACAAAGAACTGTGAGGCCACTGTTGCTAGCAGAACAAATGTTTTCCCCCCAAAATCACCAGAAATAGAAAAAAAAATAAAAATCTATAAATGGTCTAATATCAACATGCAGTTTGCTAATGAGTCACAAAACACCGCTCATAAATTATTAATGCTGAAAATATTAGATAAAGAAGTCCAGAAAGTTCTACACACCACAAAAATATCTGTAATTTTATCGGCATTTTATAGTCAGTATCAAGATACCACTGAAAAAATGCAAAATGAGAATAAGCAACATAAATCAATAAAACAAAATTAAAGACAACATTAACTTTTAGCAGATAACCACTGTCTTCTATACTTAAGCAATTTTATATTAGAGTGTTAGATTATATTTTTATCTACTATTAAATGCCAAGACTGTACCAAAACTGTTGCAAAACCAAGCAGCTTGAAACATACATAATTAGAATGCATTTTCAGGCAAATAAATTTTCTTACAGATTGAACACACATTAGTGCTATATATGAGATACATAGTGTGAAAGCATAGCAGCTGTCAGTTTTGACAAAGGTTGCTATGTCTTTGCAGGTTAAAAAAAACAATAATGGAGTATAAATATTTTTGTATCTGGGCAAGTACAAAGAATCTATTGGAAGAAATAGAAGCAAATAGAAAGATATACTCCTCCATGTCATGTTACACTCAAATTAATATAAATGTTATATATAATATATGCTATATATAGCATATGTGCTATACATAATATATAATCAGCTATAATTGCTGAAAGTGCTAAATAAACAAATTAATCATTATTAGCACCACCAAAACACAGCTAAAAGTATTCCAAATGTTCTGAAAATATTTTATACTACATATGTACAGCCCTGAAGTGAGTACTCCTACTATAGCAAAACCAGTTATTAGAAAGTTTCTATCAAGACCCCACTATCCTCGGTTTATTATTTTTAGTATCCATAAGAATGAGCAGCTTTGAGACATGTACTGCAGCAAGAGAAATCCCTCTCTATAAATTATCAAAGTATTGAATCACATTATTTCCAAACCTGGAATATGTCTGGTATGATAATGCAAGGTATTCTAGTAATTCCACACAGACACAACTGAATAGCAAGGAAGCTCTCTTGGAATATTTTGGAATCAAATGACCAGTATTTGCATGCATATCTGTCACATATCACAATACTTTTTAAAAATAACATTTTTAAAAGTCCTCATGCAAAGAATTTGTTAAGAAAAAAACGTATTTACACATTAAGTGGCAATCAAAAAACACTCTTAATTACAGATATTTTTCACTTCTAGGTTTTTACTGCTCAAACATATTAGAAGAAAAATTCTAATAGAAGCCACAGTGGAAAAAGGATGATAGTTGCCATCTCTCTGTGGATACCTGATCAACTGATACCTCATCTGTTGAGATAAATGGATTATAGTATTTTTGTATTTATTGATGGAAATATTAAAGGATTAGTAGAAGCTGTGGCATGGTAATGCACCAGCTTCTTTCAAATAATGATGTGAAGAAGAAAGTACTAATAGTCTGATTAATTAAAAACAATACAACTTATGTGAACCAATTTTCTCCTGATTAATAAATTATAATCCATGCTATAAATCTCAAACAATATTTTGAAAAGTCTTTGTTTCTGTAGCATTAATCTAAAAAAAACCCTTTTTGATAGAAATACATTTAAATGCAAGAATAAAACAATGTCAAAACAATTCTATTAAATGTACATCATGTAAATAGGCAGTCTCCATTTGTAGTTATTGCTTTTTTGTGGAAGTAGGATTTATTTGCCTCAATTGTTAATCTCGATGTATGACAGTAGTATGCACAAGGCTATTATATACAGATTTAGAAACAAATTAAAATCTCAATGAATAAACCGAAAAACTTAATGAAAACTTTAAGTCTGAAACCCACCCAAAATAAGTACCATCTCTTTTATCATGCTTTAACACAGAACTGTTCATTGTTAGTAATGTCACCCATTGAAGAGAAGTATTTAGGAACTCAGTGATCAAAAAAACTTTACTTGGCAAACACACCCAACTAAAATTCTTAAAGCAGTAGAGGACAGAGAGATGTAAGTTAGTTACTCTTTTTTTTTTTTTTTTTCTCTCTCAGTAGTTATCTTAATTTCAGTTTTATCTCTTCCTAGGAACCAAAGATCTTTCACTGCAAATAGAAGCTCAGATTTGAAAAGTCTCATTTCTGGACACTTCCCAAAATATGATATGCAATAGCACAATCAAATAAGCATCATCTTAAAACATGGAAGAGGCTCTAAGACAGAAATGCTCCATAGAGTCTGGATGTTCCATAATTACATGTCATTAATCTGGATGTGATGAGGTCTGAAGACTGATATAATACATTTAACTCCCAGGAAAGATATCCCCTGACACCATTCTAACTCTGCAATGCTAAGGATACATATATACAAGAGTAGACAGAAAAGCTAAGAGTACAAACATTTTTAGCAGAAGATTTAGATGAAGAGACTATTTTACTATATTGAGATGTGAATAGAATCAGTATTACTTAATATTCTTTAAATGCATTAAGCCACAACTTAGATATAGAGCCTGTCCCACACTTCTCAACTTTTTTAATGAGGTAGCTCCCTCTCAGTTATAGTTCTTTATATTAAAGCACAAACCTACACACCCTAAATCACATCTGTATACTGGATGTATGCTGACATTTTACTCAAAAATACAGCAAGACAATACAGGAAGGACTAAAGAAATACATTTAATTCTGCAACTGCATTATATAGGCTATATAAAGTAAGACAGTAAGTATGAAATATCTTACTCTTGTCCAAAGACAAGGACAGTACAGACAATGGTAGAAAATAACAGAAGAAGGAATTGTAAATATTCTCAGTATCATAAACTCTCTAATTCAAATTAAATCATGTAGTCTGCATAACTTTTTCATAAGTCTCAAGAGATAAACTAAATGAAGAATCCAGAGAGAGGTTTGTTTTGCTTCTCTGAATAAAGTTCACATGGTAATTTCATAAGGGAGAAAAGACCAAACAATAACACTTCAAAATATTAATGCACAATAGTTACACATTGGATTGGAATTATTATGAATCCTGAAAAGACAATTAGATCTTTTTTTTTTCTCTCTCTGTCCTACCATTACTTTGCCATTTCTAACCCATTTCTAACCATATCTCCCTTTGCATAATTTTAAATCTCTCATACTTTCAATTCTGACTACAAACTTCTATTAAAATAAACACAATTTTGAACTATTTTTGACTACTGTTTTCACACTTTGACTGAATTCATGGTAATAGATAAGCTACAATTAGTTTTCATTACATAACATTAGATTTCTGAAAGTCTTTGTCTATGTAGGTGTAAAGGCACAGTCCCACCCAGGTGAGAGAATTAAATGATCCACAGATAAAATAAGCATGATTCCCTTTAAATTGAAAGCAAATCTATCTATCTAAAGACTTATCATTTCTGAGCACACATTACCTTTACATTTTCTGATGTGTTTAACCTATCATTGGTATGATTCCTCTAAAATTTTATTTTACTTCCATACTACAGAAATACGCCTTTCCCAAAAATAATTAAAGGACTCTCAGTTTTTACTCAATTCCAGTTCAAGATTTATAAATCCATTTTACCTATCCTGTTTCCTTTTGTTCAATAATATTAACATATGTCAGGACTTTTTCACAGTTCTGTTCTGCTGCTGCTCCTTGGAAATCAAAAGTTTCTGTGGCAAAGGTTGGATATTTGATGACACTGCAACATTCTCAACAGCCAGTGATAATGAAACCATTATGGGATGGTTTCAGGTAATAGCCATCAAATCTACTGCCTCTCTGCAGGAAAAACAGGGGAAAGCCAATACTGTTTTCCTTGCTATCTTGCAAAGGCAGTTTCTGCATCGTCATCTCTGGATGGAGACACAAGTTGCTAGACCTTATTCAGCTTCCAATATTTTGGATTGAGAGACAGGGAACAGAAATGAGTATCTCTGCTATTGTACCCTAAACTATGTGGTTTTTCCATTTTAGTTACCTTGATGGGTTCAAAAAACTCCAGTGATGATATTGATGAAAATAATTGCTTTTTAAGAAAAACAGTATCCTGCCTAGCCTCATCTCTATCAGTACAGGACACACTCTCTACACTCAACCTCCTTTTCCAACTTCTTATCTTAAGGCATCACATATGAAAATGCAAAATCATGTGAAAATGTTTGCCTGCTGTACTTTTTTTTTTAACTTTTCCTTTCACTGAATAATGAAATCTGATTAGAGGACCAGAGTTTTATTCACTTTCTTTCAAATATCACCTATAACAGCTCAGATGCAGTGGTGAGTGCTGAAGGTACTTAATAATCTCAGGTATGAACAAGGAACTATTTCTTGTGCTTTCTGATTTAGTGGTGTCCTAGAAGGCACTATTCCCTGACAGAGTGCTGACATCAGCTAAAGGAAGGGAACAGATTCAAAATATGGCTGGAATTTTTATGCTATGCTTACATGTGATTCTGCAGTTTTACCCTTCCAATCCTTCAAAATCTTTGCATAAATACAATTGACTCTGTCAAATATGCATATCACTAATTCTGCAAATTGCATCAGAACTTAGAGCTTAAAGACATTCTTAAAAAAAACCAAACATATTGATTTCTGATATTCAGGAAGAAAAATTTTCATCTTCTATTGAAAAGTCTGCAACACAAGAACCATTTTGCTACATTATTTAATGGCCTTCAATTGTCCTCTATCAAATTTGCTAATCCCAATTCTAGTCATGCATATTTCTTGAATATGAATTCTTTATAGGGTACAGTATTACTATTCTTTTTCTGGAATTTGAATTTTTTTTTTATTCTATTTATGCTTTTCCCTACAATTTGCTTGCGGATCTCAGTTCTTCATTCATGGTACTCATGTAATCAACACCAATTTGTTCCCACAGGTTTTCTTAGCTATAATACTGCCATGGCTATTTCTATGGCACTGGTTAGATTAAATTCTTAACAGACAAACTGCACTTAAAGACAGTACACGCTTTCACAACAGGTCATATCAGAAAACTCATCAACAGGTGAAAAGGCAGTCAAAACAGGGGAAAAACAATATGAGGTGTCCCTATTCCTCCTTGCCTCCATTGCACCCTCTGCATTCAGGGACTAAGTTTTATTAGTATTGCTTCACTGTTTTCTGTGCAGACAGAACATTTAAAGCATTCTCAGATGAAAGAAAATGCAGTCCTGTGCAGAGGGTGCAATGGAGGTGTTAAGACACCTTCTTCCAGATGTCCTGACTATTCTGCCTTGAAAAGTAACTCTTTGGAATTATGTAGGGATGTCTATAGGGACTAGTAGTGTGCACACATAGCAGATTATGTCAGTGCTGAAGTTGCATTACTCCACTTCTACCACTGAAGTAAATAAGGCTATTTGACAGATCAGTTTGGAAAATTATCTGAGGAATACATAGGGATGTGCCATTTGATGCCCATTGCAGAGTGTTCAGAACCACCTCAGATGATTCTGCCTCACCTATCATCATCCTCCCATGCAGAAGACATTATTGATAATGTAAATTACAACAGAAGTTATGCTCTTCTCAGGCATCAGCCCTCACAGAAAGACTTAGGACTGTTAAGTGAAGAACACATATTTTACATAACTTTGTATCTATTCTAGGCTTTGACAATTGAGACTTGGCTTTTCAAACCAATTCTGTGTGGAGATTCATTTGATCTCTAATTCACTGGAGATCAGTGGTTCTGTTCCCGACAGAAAAATAGATAGAAATCATGTAATTACCATTTTAATATACAGAACACCTGTAAAGTGAGAACTTTCTGATTTCTGTTCTTCTGCCTGGTTTTGTCTTTCAATTTTAAGATTTTGCTCATGTCCCAAAATGTAGAATGCCCCAAGAGCAGCCATCTAAAAAATATGTCTCTGCTTTCTAAAATACAGCGAAGGTGGCCCTGAAAGTACTGCCAATAACTATAAATAAATTATCTGTCCAGAATACAGTCCTATGCCCACCTCAGCTGGGAGATGGAGTTAATGTTCCTACCTAGCTACCACATAAAGGAAAAGTCAGGGCAGAGATACTATTCTGCTGAACCCTCTCTGGAAAGACTCCCCCTGGAAAGATGTGTAGACATTGTATTTTGAATCTATCATGCAATAGTTAAAGCAGCTGGAAAAGAAGCTATATCACATTCTGATCCTGACTTCTACAAGCAGCGTTTGTTTTATCCTGTAACTTCTGATGCATCAAAAAGGAAATGCAAGTGCACATCTGGACTTTTACAGCTAGGTTGTCTACTTCTTAGGTTAGACCAGATTTTTCTGGTTTTCTTCAGTTCTGAGTCTTGTACTTTCAGCTGTACAATGGCTGAACTTCAGCAAAACGCTTGGATATTATCAGCATTATATTACTATGTGGGTGAGATTTCAGTATTAATTTAGGAGGTGACACAGCCAGCCAATCTTGTAAGCTTTGTGTGACTGGGAGAAAGGTTATTATTAGAGTGAGACAACTAATATGCCCAATAGAGCTATTTGCAACACAGAACTGAACTTAAGTATTCTTGCAACTGAAAAATCCCCATTGCCTTGAGTAGATGTGGATCAACCTTTAAATACAGGGTGAAACTTGCAATATAAAGATCCCTTTTCCCTTTCCTTTCCCTTCCCTTTCATTTTCTCTCCTCCCTACCTTCTCTACACCTTAAAGCATGCTTGCCCTTTGCAAGTGTATAAATTAATGTGACTAAGACCTTTTATTCTCTGATTATGAAGACAGAACAATACTATTATCATCATCTTTATTATTACTAGGTTTACCTTTTACTGCTATGCATTTGTAGGAACAAAGATAGCTGAATAATTGAATTTGACTTGAAATTGAATTTGGAGTGAAAGAAAGTTTATGACAGTTTTTAGTTTCAGAAGAAACCCATTCATGTACAGAGGGAGGAAAGAAGAGGTTTTGTGAGACTGAGAACTTCAGATTTATGAAGATATAAACTTCAGCTTGTATAAAAAAATTACACTGGAATATTATTTCTGCCATGTGTGTTGGTGAAAGAAGGTTTCAGATTTAAGTCTGTAGAAGATGATTTTCCCACCATACATGCAGTAGATACCTTGGTTTGGTCAACTAAATAAGAATCAGCATAGATTACACTTGGATTCCTTAGGCTTACACAAATATATTAAGTCATAAAAAAATTCAAAACTAGAAAGCAAACTATGTCTAATATTGTGCCATAAAACATATTTTCTAATGCATGTGCATTCTAACACAATTGTTTACAAAAAGCAGATCTATTTTGGCTATTCTAAAACAGAACTAAATCTAAATGGTAATCTAAATGGCCTCTACATGCTGAAAATTTCACACCAAAGTGAAAAAATAAGGTACATAAAGCACACACGCATTACAAAAGCATGAAATGTAGTTTTATAGTCTCATGCTTTCATGTGGTTTTCCAAACCCTGACAAACCTGTCTCAGAATGGTGTTTCTTTTTCGGCAATGGTTTGTCATCAGTTATTGTACCATTCACCTTTTTCTGCTGGTCCTCCCATGTAACTTCTAGTGTAAATCAAAAAAAAGAAATCAGAAATATTATGTAGCTTACATCAAAAGACACCTAATATCATTTGGGACAACTTGATCTAAACAAATGTATTATCATTAACATTAAAATTTAGATTAGTTCTGTGATGGAGAGAATTAGTACACATCTTAAACATTCTGGAACAGAACATCTTATCCAAAAGTTAGTATCTATGTAACTTGTCAAATATTCTGCTATCTTTAAAATTTAACAACTGGTATAAAAAAACAGGGGTTTGTTTACACAATAATTTGGTCCTTTTTTAAAAGTTAGTGTCCTACATTTTATAGTTTCTTACTTTATCATTGTGTTTCTCTAAGTTATAAAGAAAGTTAGAAATATTTTGGTAAAAAAGTCTATGCAAAGATATAATTAACAAAAATAACCAAACAAAACAAACAAACAAACAAACAAACAAAAAAACTGAACAAGCAACCATGCATGTCTAATTTAAGTTGAAAAAATGTTTTTAACAATTAATTCTTAAGTCAAAACTAAGTCAGGTTTATTTTCAAAATCTGGAACTTTATCTAAATTCAGTTTCTAATTTGGGCAGATTAAACTACTCAGTAAGAACTCCTGCACCAATTACTGCTGTATCTGAATTGGCATTTCTGATGTAACTGCTCAGGAAAATAGAAGCATGTATGCTCCTCCACAGAACTACATTCTCTAGGCTTGTGCACTGCTGGTCTTTTTGAGGTTGTCATATTTTTTATTTACAGTTTAATTCTCTATCTTGACAAACTAGGTAGTTAGCATAAATATTATAATCTTTAAAATTTTTGGAATCTCAGCAAAACCAAATCTACACCAATTAACAGGGCAGATCCAATACTCTAAGCTCTATTTTTGCTTTGGGCTGTTAAGAATCTGCTCATTTTGCTGAGCCCATAAAGTGCGAAGTTCCTCACAACCATTGCCCACAGATGTTATCACTTTTACAGTCACAGAAATAGCCAGTGATGAAGAATAATATGATAGACATGGAAAACATTTTTAATCTTACCAATTCAAAATAAATTGACATAAAGTATTTTAGCCTATGACAACATTATTATTATTACTATTATTTTTATTATTATTACTACTACTACTACTACTATTACTATTATTATTATCCTTTTTCAAGAAGATTGATGGATATCTAGCATTCAAAATTTAAACATGTGAAAGTGTAATCCATATGCATCCTGCAGCCTTCTACACTTTGGCTGTTGTTGGTCCAAACAGGCTGCTGTCCTATAAAAGGCTGCTTTGATTTTTGAAACTGATGGAAATGTAGGTTTAAGTAAAAATGCCACTGTAATGATTTCATGACACCACAGATATGCAAGCTGAAACAGACTCTATCATCTTTGAATTACCATGTGTAATGAGTACTGAATGAGAAATCTCAAACAGAACATTCTGTTACCAAACCATGGAAATAAAACCTTAATATGATTCTTCCTAGTAAGAATGTGATTCTTTCTTTTTCTCTATGAATAGACACAGTTCACAATAAAATATCTACTGGTGTCATTTATCCTTTCTTTTTTTCAAATGAGTCCAGAAGAATCTTCTTAACCAGCAAATCAAAAAACTCAGTGACCACAGTAAAACTACTTTTGAATTTAAGGGAGTTAAAAAGTTACTGCTAGGAAAAAAACCTGTTAATAGTTACTGCTGTGTAAAAAACCGCCATTAACTGTAATTTAGGCCAAATAGTGGAGATCTTAGAATAAGATAAAAAGTAGGCATACAGTAATCAAAAGGAATTTTTCACGATATACAACAAATAATCTAAATACTGAAGAATAGCAGAAAGCCCAGTGAACCACCATGCTATTTTTATGCAAATTTAAAACTCTCTCTTTTTCTCTGACTCAAGGTCAGAGCCCTTTTCAGAGCTCCTGGTTCAGTTCTGAACCTAAAAATTGTGGTTGTCTCAATCACCAAAATCATTAATAATAACAAAGTTCCTTACTAAAAGAAAAGCTTTATTAAACTTTGATAATTCTTACAGAGCTCAATATCTAGAAAATAGTTAACCCTCTTGGTAACACTCTGTAATGATATTTGAATTGACAACAGCAAGGGAATAAAAATCAAATAAAAATCAAATAATTTGAATAAATAGTTTTGCCTCATGTTAACCTTAAAAAGAAAAACAAGCAACATTACAAAAAGCCAGACTGGCTACTATATGTTTCTGAGGAAAGTGATACAATGAGCATGCAAACACTTACAGAAAACATTCCAATGACTTCTTTTCTATAGCTTCAGTATGTTTATGGCATATCAGCATTAAATTCAAATGGCTCTTTAGTTTTATTAGCAGTTAAATACAACACTTAGATTGAGTGTATGGGGTCTGGCAGTACTCCAGATGAAGTGAAAAACTTCACTGACTTCTAGAACATTGCAAGAGTTTTACTAGTAATGGTTATTGTTTCAACTGAGAAAAAAAATGTAGATTTATACATTGGATTTAACCAAATATTTGACCTTTTCTTCTACATTTTTTAATTTCATTTTCATCTCTATGTTTTACAAATATGAGAAAATATGTTTTAAAGAGAGTTTAAAGGAGAGTTTTCTGTTTGGGAACTAGCATGAGATGCTGGTGCTTATTCCAAGTGCCAAAATGTCAGTGTTGCTCATATACTCTTTGGTTAGACAAATAAATTTAGTTACTATAATGTCCTTTACACAATGTAGTCTCTAAAATCTCTTTTTTTTCCCCAAGGCAAAGGGCCACCATCTATTCCCTTGTTTTAACCAAATCCAACTTTGGTCAAATAGTAAATATTTGGAAAAAAAACATACAGTTTTCTAGATCATCTTTCTCCTATTACCACTCTTACTTCCCATAACATAAACTTCATCCTGTCTTCTTTTGTGATAGTTGGCTTATGTATAAATAAATATGCAAAATTATTAAATATTTATACAAAAAAGATCTTATATAGATTACATAAAAGATGGGATTCTTGAGCCAGTGTATTTTAATCAGCTGATGCTCCTTTAGGGCTAGAAGGGTTTGACAGGTGCCCCAATGCAGATTTTCCCATCAGTATGAAACAGACAATCTTTAGATGCAGTTGTTTCTTTAGATGGAGTTGTTGCACCCACCCCTGGGCACTGCAGAGTGAATAAAGCAGTTGGAGTGACATTTGTGCCATTCCCTGGTGAGGATGACACTCACCTGTGCTGCCTGGGAGAGGAGGCGTGGTGTGCTCCTGCCAAGTACAACCTCAGCATTCCTTACACTTTTGTTTAGAATATTTAATATGAAAAATACTAAAAATGTGGAAATAATATATGAGAAGAATAGCTGCATATATATAGCTTTCCTGAATTTCTAAGTATGCTAGATTAGAACCAGGAATGTTGCAGTTGAATTGGAAATGGTGCAGCAAACTGCAGAAGTCCAAGATGATGCAGCAAAATACCAGATACTAATGGTGAGGAATTTTCCCATGCCAATACCCCCCTTCTCCCTTCTTTTCTCAATACTACAAGCAGTAATAGTCTTTCTCACAACTACACTTGGAACATTTTTATATATTTCCTCTTTCACTGGAATTTGTCTTTTTTTTTTTTTTTTTTAATCCACTTCAGCTTTTATCTTTTTTTTCAGCACCTAAAATTTCTGGGAACCAATTTTTATCAGTGCATTTCTAGTTTTAGACTTTTGATTAGCTTTTCATAAAGTCTTCACTTTTCCATTAGGACATACTTAATTTAGTCATATTTTTTCTGCACATGAAAAGTACTCAGAACTATTTTTAATTTTATACAACGAATTCTCAGAAAGAAATGATGTTATTAATAATATATGGGGACAACTACTGTAAAAGTAAGTAAAAAAGTGCATTTGGCTAGTGCTTCTTAAACCAATGCAGCACAATAAGTAGTCATTAAAACTGTGGGATAAACTGTCAGAAGCTGAGAAACTGTTTTGAATCAGATACTCAAGATCTCAACTCATGCATTAAGAATACAAGAAGAAGAATTAATTAAGACTAAATTCATGACTCAGTTTTACTTTTTACAAAACAAGGTCCTTAAGGAAATTAAAGAGACATCAGTCTCTAGAGCTCACACAGAGAGAAATATTTTCAGCATGTCAAATCTCTACTAGGAGAAAGCAAATGGCTTCCAACCATGATGTATGAAATGTCCCAGATGTACTAAATTGTATCTGGAATGAATCCAGTCCCACCTTACAGCACCAGGTGCTCCTAATGGCATCAAGGCAAACTGGAAGTGACACAAAGTCAGTAATCAAGATTTTATGCCAGATTGTTGATGTTCCTACACCAGAGAAATCTTCAGGTGCCTCATTAAAACAGTGTTGATGCTTCCCTTCCCTGATGTAATAGTAACAAGACTCAACCAGTACCCAAAAACAAGTAGGAACACACATAGTCTTTTTCTGACAGAGTGAGACCTCCTGCCTCCCCAGGTAATCCCCAGCCATCCTGAGGAACTTTCAGCTTCCTCTTTCATCACAGTAGCAGCTGATCTACATTTTTTTCTCTCTATATACTGGAATATTTCACAGAATGTTTCTGTACCTTGGAGATCAAAGCATTTATCTGAGACATGATGATCTGTCTATCCTTCAAAATCTTAAATGCTGCTTAGAACATCACCCTGAATGCTACAAAGTGTGGGCAGTATAAAGGCAGGGACACACACACACATATGTACACACAACCTTCACGTGAAAATAGCTTGCAAATTAGTGCCAAATCAACTAATGAATGCTAAGAAACGCTATAAAACTTTAAAATAAATAAATTGTTCATTAACGGCTTACATTATGGTTTATAATGAACACAGTGTTCCAATAAAATTTCTGACATATCTTAATGATTTATTGTTTCGATTTAATCTTTCTTACTTAACTACATACGCATTCTGCAAAGAAAAGAAAAAAAACAAACCAAGAAATAAATTGCTCAAACCCCAAACTCTGAGTTTCATTTCCTGGGGCTGCAGCTGGAATATGTTAAAAGAACTTCAACGTAAATCATCAGGTCAGCAAAAAAGAGTTCTGCAACATATCTACATTTCATATTATTGTAATAAGTATTAAAAATATGACATTATGCTTTTGATTATTCCTGACTCCAGAAATGTTTTCTTCAAGTTGTCTCCAAGGCTACATTAATCATTTGTAGCTGTAAATCACATAAGTCTAGTCCAGTAGCAGTCTCTTCTCATCATATTCTCTACCTGCAAATTCAGTCAACTGTATTTTAAACATATATTTAAAACATTTTTCCTGGTGGATTCCTCTATGTGGATAATAAATTGATTGTAATCTTCTATTGCTTATTTTTATAAAAAATTGTAGATATACTCGATCAAGGTCCCAGAGAGCACTTGTTGAAATAACAATCAGTAAAGTCATAGCCTATCCTTAGCTAAAAATCAGAATATCATGTTGCTACTTTCATAAATATAGCAGATTTGTAAAACATAAAGAAACACTAGAAAAAAAAAATAATACTCCAAATGGCCGAGAAGAAAAGTCAGTTAATGTTACATTAAACACAAGTACATTAATATTTAGTAAAATATATTTAAATAACACAAAGTAAAGATATTATTTGTAAGCCACTATCAAGGCACTGATTTTTTTATTATTTTTTTTCCAGTACCATTTTGAGCATGGGGAGGATTTGTTTGTTTGTTTCACATCTTTTTTCGTGTTTTTAAAATATGGCAGCTTTGCTCCCTCTTCTGGTTATATGCCTGCAGCACTCCAGAGCCGGCCATCAGCTGCTCCTTGGGAACATCTGGAAGGACACTGCCCCAAGTCACTTGTTAGATAAGAGGGGTCCTGGCAGGACTGGTTTAAGGGGAAAGAAACGGTGCAGAGAACCTGTGAGAGGGATGGAGACACCATGAAAAGGCAGCACCGTTGTTTATGTAGATTCCTGAGGCACAAGGCATAGGAGACTGGGCAGCCAACATCCTGGATAAGCCTCACTACACACTTGTCCTGCTTAAATCCCTTTCTCCAGCATTCATTCCTGGTCTGCAGAAGAGCAGACACTGGGCTAGATGGGTTTTTAGTCAGGAGCTGGTATGGCAATCCTTATACTGCTGCAATAGGTAAGCACAATAAAAATCAAAATATCTTCAGAATTTAAAGAATCACGAATTAAAAGAAAAATGACAAGTAATGTTCAAAATAAATGTGGAGCAAATTACAAGCTTCTGCTCTACACCTCTCTTCCAGAGTGTCTCCTCAGTTTGCATTTCCATTCCCTGGGTGACAGGGAATACTCTGTGCATTCAAGAAAATCTGAACAGCCTACAAATTCACTCTGCAGAATGCAGAAGGTAAGGTTTAGCTTGATACAGGGTTTAGGATTTTCTTTGCATGTTAGTTTTATATTTATTGAAAAAGCTGAAATCTTATAGTAAGTCATCAAACACTTTCTAATTATATTTATTGAAAAAGCTGCAATCTTATAGTAAGTCTTCAAACACTTTCTAATTATATTTATTGAAAAAGCTGCAATCTTATAGTAAGCCTTCAAACATTTTCTAAGCAGAAAGATAATTCTTTATTGTATGATAACATACCAAACACACACACCCCCAAAAAAAAGTCAATCACAGCTACTCTACCCTTTTTAAATGCAGCTAAGATTGAAGCTTATGGTGCACTTCTAAAATGTAGAAAAAAAATCATTCTGAAAGGGGTCTGAAACTAAGCCAGTCGATTTAAGCACTAATACCAACAATAAAGAAAATGTAATTATCAGCTTACATAAAGATGAAAAATACAGATTTGTTTCTTCAGAAAGCTCTAGGTTTTTCCAAATGTCAATTACTACTACTTAATAACATAAAAACTTTCTTATTGCTCAAATTTACATGGAAATTGTACATCCACTTTTACATGCAAATACTGCCTGCACCAAAAGGCCTGTTTCATTCTTCTGCATTACTTCTGAAACATTTGGTTAGTAACCAGAAAAACTGTGTTTGACCAGCAGACAAAATGACATCCCATTGTCACATACCAGTCTTAGAAATGCTATGTGGTATTGCAATGTAGTTTTGAAAGACAGAAACTCAATTTTTTTATAAGTAAACTTTGAAGGAATTTATGGACAAGTTAGTAGCTAGACTCCTTCTTATCTGTAGTATCTCCCTGGTAGTTTCTATACCATAAGGAATTTTAACAGAATGTAGGTTCTTCAGTCTAGAGCATTTTACTGGCACTTTACTTTTACTGATTTGTGTTGTATTGTGGGGTTTTTTTCAATTCCACTCTTTTCCAAGCAAGCAGATTGCAATTATGTGCCTGTCTACAACTAGCACAATCTAACCAGGTCTACAGTTTATTTAAACCTTACTTTGCTTGAACTAGAATTTAATTAAAATGCAGTATTTCTCTAGGTACTCATAACACATAGGAATATGTTAAGTATTCTCACAGCCCACGTAAAACACATCCAGTATCATTTCTCATGCAAAATTCAGAAGCTGTTGTGGTCTCTTAGTGAAGTCTAGAGTCAGTGAGCCAGAGGAAGAGAAAGCACCTAGGAGACTCACAGCAGTCATGTTCAGTAGTTCAGGCAAAGTGTAGGCCCCAATTCCACAAATCCAGATGGTCTTAGATGGAAAAAGATGCTCAGGTCAGCCTTCAAGATGACAGTACCCTCTGGCCTGACAGGAGCATGCCTGTTGCTCAAAAAAGTGTATTTGAACTTACTTCTGCAAGTCAGTTAAACAGGTCCATCTGCCACCACTTCTTTGACTGGAATCACTCTATTCTGCCTAGTTTGCCCTTCAGTCACCTAAAATCTTTAGATTGTGTCTAAACTATACAAGACTTAAGACATAATCCAGAATACAGCATAGTTTCAGTTCTATTCCTTCAGGGATCCAGACTGCTCACAGAGTGGTGGCACTTCCACGCATGGGGAAACCGGAGTGCACAGAGAGGGCAGCACCCAGAGACTTGGGTCTGGGCTTGCTCTAAACTCAAGACACAATATGCTCCAGACATTTCTCAGTCTGGGAGACGACAACTGCAAAGCAGTCCTGATTCCCATAATATAGACAAAAATGTAGTGTAATCCTGTAAAATATTCTGAAGAGTGAGGGAATATGAAACACTTAAAATTTTGCTTTGGTAACTACATCATCTTCTATGCACTCTAAATTAAGACAGTAAAGGGCAGAGTTACCTGGATTCTTATCTCACAAACTCAAATTATCAAAAAGATGTATACAAAATACATGAAAGAGAAATGCAAAACACCTGAGGAAGATTGGAGAGATGACAGTTTTGGAAATAAATATTTGAAATTCAATATTAGACACTGACCATTCTATTGGAGTATAACAGCTCTGCAGAAAAAACTTCTAAAACATAAAATAGACACCTTAGAAAACTTAATAAAAGTATGAAACAAACTATCTATATAGAGGTTAGTAGTAGTTAGTTTATTGTGCAATGTACATCTTTTGTGCTCTACATGTGAATAAAATATTGGTTTTGTTGAAGGAGTGGAAGATAAACCAAGAACAAAACCAACTTTAGCCTGACTAAATCACTGTTTATTGTTTAATCAGCTTTGTCAGGTCAGTGGCAAAAGCCTCCAATGTTAATACGATTGGAATTTAGATCTTGAAAGTACGACACTGAACTATCTGGTTGGCAGCATGGATTACAGGTACAGCAGCAGACTCCCAGTGCTTGAATTCATTCAGGACTGTGCTGGCACAGCCACAAGCGAGGTGACCCCTCAGACTGCTCCGACAGGCTGGTGACACAGCACCTCTGCAAAGCTACACCGTTTGGTCTTGCCTACACTTGATAACAGGAGACTAGAAATGGTGTGCTTGTCCTGCCCAGACAACAAACTAGCACAGGCAAAACAGAATCCCTGCTCTCCTGGTATCTGTATTCCCTCTGCTAAATTGTTCTGGGGAGCAGACAGTTAGGAATGGTCCACAGCAGTGTAACTGCATCTATACCTCTTGTAGGCTACTGCTAGAGATGGAACTGTAAGAGTGAATACCCAAATTTTAAAAAATCCAAGACACTACCTAGCTTATATTTCATTCATTGGCAGAAGGCATCAATGACAGAAAATCTAATTGTAGTAAGGTCTTAGAAGTACATGAAAAAGCAGTAACATATTTCTTCAAAATTATCAAAGCAATTTAGAAGCATGAACTTGCATAAAACTTCAAAGTAAGCTATGGTTGTTCATTGCAACTTTCTTGTTCTATTTTTTAGATAAGAAACTTAAATCTCCATGTTAACATTTCAGTGCTTTGAATTAAGCTTATTGCTACTGCATTTGAAAGAGAAGAGAATATAAAACATAAATACAAACTAGACAATGGGAATGATTGCAAATAACATAAACCTTTCTCTAGAAGCACATGGTAATTAAAATGGTCCATTTTTTCTAGACTAATTAAAATGCACCAAGCTTTTAAAATATGTATCCAAGCAATGTAAAAGAGTATAGACCTGGTAAAAAGTGGAAGACAATGCAGACAATTTTGCAGATGTCTGCAAATTCTACTTGGCCTCTTAGGGCAAGGCAGCCTAGGAATTCCAAAATGAGAAGAAATATAAAAACTACCCCTTTAGCTCAGCCAACCTGATCACATATCTGCCTACTGTAAACTTCTGCAAATTATCTTCAGTAATACAGTTAGCTGCAAAAACATAAACATCTGGAGTTTTTGATTCCAATAAGTATTTTTAAACCTTAGTTGAAAATAATTATATCCAAGAAGTAACACAACACACTGAAATCGAACATATGTGAACACACTATTTTTGAGCTAGTAGAACTAAGCAACACACACACATGCAGAAAAAAAAAAAGAAATTTCTCAAGCACCTACAATTCATAATCAATGTTATAATCAACTTGCCTTTTCGCCCATTAACAGGTGGGGTTTGATGTTTTTCCTCACAGTCTTTACAACATTAAAAACAGACAATGATGAATAACAATTGGAAGAGTTACTACAAAGAACAATGTAACTACAAGCACACACAAACCTGTTGTAAGCTACATGAGCAAAACTCCATGCACTACACCTGAGTTATCACAAAACACAGAGTGAAGAGCACACAGTACACACACCACTGAACACCACAGAGACAGAATCATAACAAAAGCAATAAAACAGTAAACTGTACTATGACAAAAATGGGAAGGCAAAGATATTAAAGGACACTTTGGATGCCTAAGTGAGAACCAAAATTTAAAAAAAATAAACCTGCTTTCCAACACTAAAATCAAGAAATTGCTCCAGCATCCAGAGTTTTGAACAAGTAATGAGTCACATCACATTAATTATTCCTGACTATTTTCATAGAAGAAAATAGTAATCCATATTTTCTTCTCTTAAATAACGATGGGAAGAGGGCTCAGGGCAAAGGATTCAGACACTTAGACTATTAAGCAGCATTTAGCATTTTAGGCATATTTGTGTGCTAGCAATTTTTCCTACCAGCTAGTACTAAATGTGTTTCTTGATCAACTCTTTTTTTTTTTTTTTTTTTTTCACCACGCTTCCATCACTTTTGGCAATTATTAGCTATTAATTAATTATGGACAGCAGAATGTAACCTATTAACAAGGCATGTAAATGGAAATTTATGCATTTATGATTCTTCCTTTGAAAAAGAAAATGAAGAACAGAGAAATTATTCCTTTAGATCTCTGCATATCTTTGAACCGTACTGGGTCTTTCCTGAAATTAGAAGTTAAATTTATGTTTTAATCACATGATATTTGAGTTGAAAAAAGTATTTGCAACTGTTTGATTTGATCATGAGCTATCAGTTTTCATCACACTACCAACTGAACTGTCTTCCAAGCAGGATGGAGGACATCATTCAGAAAGGTTGAAGTATTTCCATGTAATGCAGTTGCTTGCTATTTTTACCCAGCATCAGTCTGCTTATGCAAACTAAGGGAAAAAAAAAGTGTCATGATACAAAAAAGTTTACTTCCCTGCTTGTAAAAATTATTAATGCAAAGTAGACAGTAGCACATCTAAGAAGTACCCACCCAGATCTGCTAAGCCTGTTACTTGAGCATAGTGACAGAGTATTTTCATAAAAAAAGAATAAAAAAAGTAAAATAATTGGGTTCTTTTTTTCATGTTGAATTATTTAAACATTCACAACTGGCAAATAAACTATGCTACAATGAATTTGTTTGTGTTGTTCTTTCATGATAAAGATAATGAAACTATATAAATATTCTCTGGATTTTTTATGTTCAATGTATTTATAAGCTGTCTGGTAAAGCTTCCCTGTATACTCAGGGGAAAACATATCTAAAGGAGATAGGCACTTGTGGTCAGACAGACCTGCCTCCACCTCTGCCTCCTGAACTCCAGTACGCTTGTTTTCTTCATCTCCTGCTGCATTAGATAAGCAAGGGATGAGAGAGGGGGAAAAAAGCAAGACAAAAACATGCATGCTTTGTTACAAGCTGCTCAAATAAAAAATAAACATCAAACAAAAGACATCCACAATAACATACAAACCCTCAGTCTGCAGCAGGAATTATTTTTTTAGTGAATCAAAGATAAAAACATTGTTGTGCTATTTTTCATTTATATATCTAGTTATTCCAGTGAGATCTTTCTGCAAGTAATGATGTTCGTATGCAGCCCTTAATGTCTTTTGTCACCAATTTCTCACTAAATTTTTAAGCACTGGAAAACAGACAATAAGTACCAAAGCAGAGAAAACAGAGAGATACAGGTAGATAATTAGTTTAAATCTTCTGCTTGGCTTTGCTTTAGTTTTCCTGGGAATAAAGTCCAAGCCTCCATTCTCAAAGAGCATATTTAAAATTTTATAAAAATCATAAAGTAGTGAACACACTTGGTACTTTAAAAAGAGCAGAAGAAAAAAAGAAAATGCTTTTTCAGCTAGGGAAAAAAAAAAAGTATCCTCAATTTGCCAGATAATATGTTTTTTACCTGGATTTCAGAGTAGTTAGAATGCAAAAAGAAAGACATTTTCCACTAGTATCTGCAGTTGTCTAGAGCATATTTAAATAGTAGAGAATACTGAAATGGTTTGGAACAACAGTGGAAGTGCCATTAATGATAAAAAACACAAATATTTTTTAATGTCTAAAATAAAGAACCACAACTTTCTTTTGTGACAAAGCTCATGAGAGTAACAACAGTAATAATACTGAAATGTCAAACTGAATTACTGATATACTATATTCTGCTTTAATTTAAATGTCAATTCTTTATTAAACAGCTTTGATGTGATGCAATATAGAGTAGTTTTTCAAGGCTCAGATTTTGATTGCTTATTGAGTTTTCATGTTCTCTGTTTCCAAAATTCTTTCTAGATCTCTCATTACTTGTATAAGTTTATGATAAATTAAATACCTCATTGAATTACTTGACTTTAGGTTTAGCTAGCACGTAATAGTAATTTTAAAACCACTGGTTCTAGGAGGTTATTTTTAATAGAGATATTCAGGCTATAATCAATGCAGTGCAAATGCAAACTAATTTCTGCTTAGATTTCTGCTCTACAAATCTATGATAAAACCAGAATATTTAAATTCCAACTGAAATCATGACATTAAAAATTTCAATTAAAATATTCAACAGGGATATCACCTATACAGTCAATCTTGTCTCATAGAAATGAATGTATAGAAGATGTGCTTAAGATTTTTTAAACCCATTTTCAGTAGAGTTGAATTAAAATGGTTTTGGAATTTAGGTACCCTGAAAGGCAAATGAACAACGGCTGTCACAAGCACAGCTGTATGACTTCTCAGTCATTTTCCTTTTATGCCCTTTGTAGTCTCAGACCTACACATTAAGATCTTCACATTTCATAAAACTGTTTAATTTCTCCTTTTGCCAATCCAAGAGGAAATTATAAACTACGAGTTCCCTTGAGATGTCAGAACCTTTTAAGTAAGCACTTTAAACTCTGGGTTGTAGGTAAAGTTTGTACAAGTTTTTTTATGGAAATTGTACTAACGCAAATTAAATATTTTAATATTCTTCAAGATGTGAGGATTCTGCTGCCTCTCAGCATCCAAAAAACCAATCCAATACCCAAAGGTGTATTTTTGCAAAATCACAGTTGAAATCAAAACCCCAAAGTAGACTCAGAAAGGATCCTAAGGAAGCCTTTGTACCTATGTGAACCAACCTATTCTGTTTGCTGTCAAGCCCACAAAATGCCAGATACACTGTGCAAGTATGAAGGTTTCTAACACAGTACAGCCAGTACCACAGAAGTAACCACACAAAAAAAGAGAGCAGTGCAAAGCTACATATTTCCATATTTTAGACTGCTGTGTTTGCCTAAGTTCATAGCCAAGCTGAAGGTAATCTAGGTTATCCTATATTTTATGCATGAGATCAATCCTTTATTAAAAAAAATACCATATGCCATATATTCTAAAATCATAGCTGATAGAGTATGATAGAATCATGACCAGACTTAGTACTGGTCCTCTGCAATTGCATTATAACCATTTCTCTGTGTCTCCCATCAAACTAGGGTAGGGCTACATAAAACACACAATAAAATTCCTTTTCATTTTGTAAAACGAATTCTCATTTAAAGAAATTATCTTCTAAATGAGATAAAAAAATTAAAATAAACACATGTATTTCTGTCAGTAGTAGCTATGCTTTCCTAACCATTCCAGACTGCATTAAATTGCAATAGTACATTGTCACTATACTTATGTCCTTTTAGGGATTTGAATATGTATCTGAGAGAGATAAACACTGACTAATGGTTTCTAGCTATCCCTGATTAAACCTAATCAAGTATTCCTGTTAATTCTATTCATATCTAATTTTATTCTGGAAAAAAGATTACCCACACCTGAAGTTAAGAGGGGACAGTTAATCAGCATTAATGTCAGGCCTTAACAGGTTCTGAAATAACTTTCTCAAGACACAAGATTATTATGAGATCATATAATTAAAGTCCTTACCATAGAGCATAAATAGAAAGGCAAATCCTTACTGAGCTCTACTATTTGTTAAATTTCTGAGTACTTTATTTCCAAATTTTAAGGTTTTATTACATCTGTTTGGCCTAATATGATTTTCTAGTTTTTATGGTTGGGAGATGTTTTTGTGGAAAGAAGAAAGAAAGGACTATATTTATTTTTAAAAGGAAAAGTAAAAATATATATTAGGAAAAAATGCTCTCTCTCTGATTAGTAATTAACAATGAACTGAAAGAGTGAATATTGAATACTTCCACTTTATGGTCTTCCATTTTAATTAGGAGTAAGTGGTCAGTGATTTCATCTTTCTGCCAAGGCAAGTAAGAACAAAGAAATAAATTATAGCCACATATAAATGAAAAAAAACCTGTTAACCCTTAAGAACTATAAATACTGCACTATTCACTTCTTGTCAACAGTGCAAAAAATACAGAACACTTAAGAATACATCAATATTTCAGCACTAAAACCAAGTTCAATTTCACAATACTTTCTACAAATGTTAATTTAAACAAGATATTTATATCTCTAGGGTAATTTTAAAACATACAAGCAAGTGTTTCGCTGAAAAAAAAATTCTTCTGGCTTTTCATTAGTGAAAATCTGTTAGATGGTCCCAGATATCTTTTCAGAACTATTTTGTAACCACATAACATGAAAATATACTAAACTAATAAAATCTAAAGCAAGTCCCAAACTGCCTAGATGCTAAGGTATAGCCTGGGTATACGAGTTAATGACGTGCATTTCAGAAATACCTGGTCATTCCTAACAGGCAAATCTGATACTGCAGCAAACACAGCAGTGACAACCTAAGGAATTAGCAAAAATATCATGACCATAAAAGGCTGCAAATCCAACATAACTAAGGATATTGTATGTTCTACTGAGCATGTGGAATACTGATAAAAATATGTTTGGGTCAGTACACCACAGGTAGGAATGGTCTTCATAGCTATTCCCACGTACCTTTCTTGAAAGCAAACACTTTGGTCTATCTTGAAATAAAGTATTCAAAAGGCACCTTCATGTCCTGGAGCAAAAAACTCCCAACCACATAATGCAGTTCATGGAACTAAATCTAACCCAAATCAAGGTTTTGTTAATTCTGATCCTAATTTGGAAGGCAATTACCCAAAGGGTTAGGTTTTTCCCTGAGATTCCTTCCTTTCCATTTCTAGTCACACAGCCATAAGCACACAATATTCAACATTCTAGTGAGTGATGTCATATACCAAAATATTATCTCCAACAGCAAATTACTCCCTTCTTTCTACTTGAGTTCTGGTATTTGTACTACATTTAAAGAAAAGGTATGCAGATACAACCCTGTAAGAAATACAGATTATTCAAATGTATGCAAACTAAATGAGACCACTGTGGAAGTCTGCAACAGATAAGCTTTTCCTTCTTTCTTTTCTCTTTTACAAAGCTTATTTTTAATCCATCATTGCCTATAAGGTACCTTTTAGTAACTCTTTTCATGAGTTTGATTTTAACTTAATCTAGTCAACAATGAAATCCTTGATTTCAAAATTCAGAAAGTTTAACTTTCATTTGAGTCAAGTATGTGTTCTGTAAGAGCAGAAAGAACTACTCTGTGACATTTTTTGGTATGGTCATATTGCCTTCCCAATAACACACAAAAGTTTTGATTAACACTTAAAAAAAGTGTAAAAAAAAGGCATTGAAACCTACTCAAATATCTACAAAACTTTCAGGTTTACTTGATGCTAAATTTCTTAAATACTAATATAAACTCTTTCTATGATAGTTTCCAATTCTATTAATTTCAGGTTTTGTAACTGGTACTTCATTTGCCTAAAATAACTTTCTGTAAAATTCAATTCTCCACAGTAAAAAGACTGCTATTAATCTTAATTGTGTTCTGTCACTGAACGAAGTTAGGTAATCTGCTGTTCTCGCAGTGCACTCTCCTTTTTAAAGAAAATTACTATTCCCTTTAAAGAAAATTATTAGAAAATCCTGAAGAAGGACAGAAAAAGCCTCAAAGAATAACTCTATTGGTATTAGAATATGAGCTCTTAATTCTCAAGAGAAAATTACATAGAATACTCTATGAAAGTTGTATCTATGGATTAGGTTTTTTTAAGAGTGTTCACCATTTTTATATGTGTAAATTCAATATGAAATATGTCTAGTTACTGTATCTTGAGTCACTTATGATGCTTTGATTGTATATTAGAACATCAAAATCTGTGGATCTGGCAATTTTTCATGACCCAGATTTTCCGAAAGACTATTTTTTTTAAAAGACAAAGTAAAAGGAAAATATTACTCAGTTTTTGAGTAAAAAGAGAGCTCCTCAAGTCCCAGCAGTACTTACCAGAGGAAACAATTCTAGCACTCCTATAAAAAATAATTATTTTATTGTATTTATTACATTTCTCTCTATAGAACCTATGATGTAAATAATAAATAAGACTGTTACCCTCTCTAATCGAACAGAGTAAAGATATATTGCATATACAAAAATTGTACTTCACAATTGCTGCTCTAGGGAGTTCACCATCTAAACAGATGTACTAAGCAAAGAGCAGGGAAGAGTGGTAAAACATAAAAGCATATACAGCAATGACAGCAAACATCATGTGAATAGATGTGGTTATTGCCTGGAATATCTAGACTGTATTTCATATAAGCAAGTCACAACACATAAGACAAAGAAATTAATCTAACAGAGTGATGATCTGAGAAAACAAGAGTTTTCCTTTCATGAAGTTTTGTTTCCCAAATGGAAATAAATACTGTAAACATTGGAAATACTAAATTAAAAAGTCTGATGAGACAAACACAGTAAAACTACATAAAGACCCTCAGTGGTATAACCAAGGACTGCAATTGATATCTTGTGGCTTGCTACTAAGTAAATTAAATGGTTTTAGTACTATAAAATATAAGGAAACTTTATTTAAAGCAAAATATTTTAACTTCTTGAAAGATTTTCTCAATTCTATTTTTTCCCATATTATTTGCAAATTATGTACTAATTCAGCAAACGTATCACAGTATAAAATATTTGCAAGAAAAACAGTATTCTGATTGAATGTGTGGCTAACATAAAACATGTCAAATCGCCTCCAATGCTTATATTTAAACATGTGCCTGAATATCTGCTAATCCTGGAAATGTACCTACATAACTGCTGAAATTCTCTTATTTGCCATAGGGTAAATTCTAGGTTTTTAAAAATGAATATGTGTCTAGGTACTTTTCTAATGATAATCATATTTAGATTGTATTATTTATATTGTCTTTTTTTCATATAGAATCCTGTAAAATTTATGAGCCATAGATCTAAAAATAAAGACTAAATCATTATGACAATAATTCTGACTATGTCTGTGCAATCAAGTAACATCAATTGCAGTTGGGTTTGTTTTTCCCTATACAGCCTGTGAAAAAAGGCCTTCAGGTGAAAAACAAAGCCCTTCTTTATGTACAGACCTTCATAAGATTCTATCTCCTTGTCTCCATTGTCTACGGAAAGTCACAAAAACGAAACAAACAAACAAACAAACAAAAAAAAAAAAAAAGGAACCAAAGCACAGGGGTTAAAACCAACAGAAGTTTCTTAAAAGTTACAAAATACATGTCAAGAAGGATTAAACAAAGGAGTGTATATGGCCATTTAGACTGATTTTGCACAGCACAGCTAATTACTAAAAATAGAAGGGTGAAAATGTATTTGCTGTCAAAAATATGTTTATATACCTCTGCTTCGAAAAATTTCAGTAAATATCTCCATCAACCAGTGCTTTTAATAGAAGATTAAAGATAAGCACAATAACAGTACCAGTAAAACGTGAATCATGAAATATCTGACATTCCTTATTTTAAAGATTATTACCTGTCTTCTTGCTCTTCCCGTTTCAAGATGCAGAGGTTTTGTATTAGCAATCTGTAATACACTCCATGTGAGCCCACAAGTGATCAGCTGGGTTCCTGACTCCCAAAAGAGCCAGAATTTTGTCACTAGACAACATACTAAAGATTATTTCCTGTGCCTGTTGAAGTCAATGACAAAACACATACTGAGTTCAAAAGGAACAGGATCATGCTAATAGTCCACCCTGTTTTGTGTGCATTATACTGCTGATTATTCATGTCAGCCAAGAGTACTGTAGATATTAAAACATAATAGAAGAAAAAAATGCAATACCATTACCAAATCCCAACTCTGTACACAAAAACTCAAGAGATTTCAACTGTAATGGCAAAAGAAAAATAATAAGTATAATCAACCTCCATGAGCAATTTGGTAATGTCATGAGGGAGAAAACCATCCACTTACTTCTCTCCAACGTCCCCTTGGGTGGGAGCTGCGGTAACTGCCTGCCCCTTCGCCCTGCTACTGGAGTACTTGATGGACTTGTCTGGACAGACCCAGTTCGAGGATGTGACCTATGGGACACATATCAAAACAAACCACAGCCATTAAATGACAAAGTCATTCTTAAGTATCGTCAAGAACTGATGGCATGACTAAGTAGACTTTACATCATTTGGGACCCTTGCAGTCTCAGAGGGAAACTATTGTATATTTTCAGAAAAAGACCTGATCAAAAAGAGAAATCTCTCTATGAAAAGGAAGCCAAATTAAGGCTGAAGATGCTTCCATAAGATGCTTTTTCACACAGTCAAGCCAGAAAACATGTTGTGTGCATATTCATGTGCATATGGATATAATAGCCACATACACATAAATTTATTCACAAGTCAAATTCAATTATCTTTACTCAGCTTGTATTTTCTTAAATTACCTTTGAGTTGCAGTGAGATTACATGAATTTGTCTGAACAGAGTAATGAACTGAGGAAAGACAATGATATTTGACTCAATTCTCACTGGGGATTTGATGATACTAACTCTAACTTTCACAAAACAAAAGAATGTATTCTGCAGTTCTAAAATAAATAAAGGCTCTTCTGAACATGATCTAGACCAAAATGTGCTAATCTTTTTATTGTATTATGTTTGTTTAAGCTAAGAATAATGTATAGAAATCCTCAAAATATCAATCAGGGGTACTCAAACAGGAACAGTACAGACTATGGCACAGTTAAATGTAGTCAGAGAAAATGGTGGTTAAAATGATAAGTAATAGACAAAGTTAGTACAGTGCATCTAAAGAAACTTTTTTTTTAAAAAAATAGTTTCATTTGATGTTATGATGGGTTGTTCCATAAGCAATGTCTGATGAACACAAATAATTTCTCATTCTGTAAGAGAAGAATATGATAGTTATGAGGTGCTTTATGTGGAAACCATCCAGGATTCCTGACAAATGAGAAATCATAAACAAACGTAGTTAAATACTGTTAGCAAGCAATTTGCAATGGTAGCCACACCATTATATCCAGAGTAGAATATAAATAGTGTGTTCACACTGAAAGGGTTAGTATCTATTGCTGCTAGTGATCAGCTAAGGATGAGGCGATACCAATTAGCTACTGGGAAAATAAAATGGTGAGCTGGTGGGGCAGAAGGGGTTTAGTCTGATTGATTTGTCTGTTTCACCTCGGTAAGGCAGGTGAAGGAGGGGCAGATCTTCCAGTCATTAATGAAGGCATCGACCTGATGAGGTTTGAGTCAGGACGCTCTGTGGATCGGGAGCGGGAGTTGGTCCGCTCTAGCACAGGACGTTGCTCTGTTGATCTGGATCTTTGATATGGCTGTCTATCTGCTGCTTCACAATTCCTGTAATGTTAGTCAAAAAGCAGCTCAGTTGAACTTTGACTTTTCTATTAATTATAAAATATGCTGCATGATACTGGTTTGGAGCAAATCATTTTATTATATACATTTTTAGGGGGAATCAATTTTATGAGATAACTCCTTGATAACATACAGGTTTTTTACACGTATTTGACTTGCTCCATACTCTTGATAAATGGGCTGAAATGTTTCCAATGTCTCAGTAATGACTATCCATGCAATAGTCTGTTTCCTGACAACTTCTGGGTTAAAATAATATTATTTTGTCAATTAATATATCAACCTGGGAATAAGAAGTAGCTGACATAATATTAAGTCTCAATAAAGCTAAGAACTCATTAATTGTGCAGTTTAATTGTGCATTATTCCTCATATGAATAGATTTCTACACATTTTTTACAGTTTGCATTCTCTCTAGAGGTAGCAGTCTTGCTTGTAGGAAAGTTCACAATCTAGATGTTATAATTACCATGTAGCATTGTTAACTGTTATTAGTCTTGGGGATGTCTGTTAGATACAGGCTAGGCTATAGTGATAGATTCATATGTGGTGCTCAGACTGTATTCAGATGAAAATCTACATCATTAGAACTTAAAGAGGATCCAACAATTAGAAAAAAATTGGTTTGTAATTAAATTTTTTTTTTTAACCCACAACCTATGGAACTGTACCAAAACAGTAGTGGAAAAAGTTAATTGTTAGAGATGCAGTGGGAAGAATTAGACTGAGTAAAGAAGAATTTATTGATCAACGAGTGATATCTTCTACTATCATAGGCAATTAATCAGACCATTACTTTCAGAAATTAATCAAGCCCCACCTTTTTTTCCCCAATGAATTTGGTCTGTTTTCAAGGAGTAGTATTTGCTAGCAATATCTTCAAATACATTAAATCAAGGCAATTAAAAAAGTAAAATCCATACCCTAATGGAGCTATTTATTAAAATCACTCCTCCCAGCTCTCCTTGGGTAACTGAACAGATACAGAATACAAATGGGGAATGTGTACCCTTCAGGATTTTTCCTTGAGCGAAGTCATGCATTTTACAATGAAGTCAGTTAATACAATGAGTGGCTTGATGGTGATTAAGTGTAACAAGAAGTCAAATTTTAATTAGTATCAGAAAGGAGAGAGACATACCACAGCCTTATTATGAAGACTTTTGTGTTAGTAACAGCATTTTATTTCTAAAAGCATTGAAATAGAGTATAGAGCTTGACTTTGCTGAATGCATTTATAAAACACTCATTAAAAGCAATCTTTTCAGGCCTTCCATGAGGTCATAACTGGACTCCTAGAGCATACAAAGGACTTGACACAGACAGATTCAGAATAATACCATACATCATGAACCTACATCTATAAGCTCCTAACAAGCAAACACCACAGCGAGACACATAAACAAAAATTAGAAGCTGAGGCACTAAAGGTTGTTTTTGTGCTAATGAGCCTGGCACAAAACCACAGGATTACCTCACTTGTTCTTCTATCAGTTCTGTTTCTGAATGGGAAGCTTCATCAGCAAAAACATCCACTGTCTCGCTTCTTTGTTGACAGACAAAGAAACACAACCTTAGCTTTAGTAGGAATGTTGTTTAGTTTAAATGACTGTTTAAGAGAGATTTCAGTTTTATGGAAGGTGAGAAAAACATCACCCATCTACATGATGGCAAGAAATGACCACAGAATATATTATTTGACTCTAGGAATAAATTCTGAGAAAAAATATTCCTAAATTCAACAAAATTACAAAAAAGAATAATATCCAGGCCTTGAAAAACCCATTGTTTATCCACATATTTAAGAATATTAATGAACCCACAGAGACTTTTTTGGGTCTGTCATCATTTTTCCTGTCAGTGAGTAGAGGATAACTGGAGCACCCAGCAGCAATATGGTGAGGCAATCACTCCATGCTCTGTTTCTCTCTCCTTCCCACAGCCAGTAGGACACTCAGAGGAACAGCTGAGTGGCAACAACATGCTTCTCATAAAGACTTCATGAGAGGCTTAAAGCTCCCATTTGTGACTTGTGAGGCCTCATTCTCTTTAGCTCTATAGGTATAAAAAGTAGTTTTTAGGATAAAGGCTCTGACCTATTGCCTGATTAGAAGGAATGGCATTTTTACCATTGGGATCAATACTAATGTCTTAGTGGGCAAGTTTTGTGCTCTGCAGAGCATCATGGAGCAACTGTCGCTAACCACAGTGCTAACAGATGAAGGCCTCAAAAAATTCATATTCAGTAGCTAATATAGAGTTTGCTACAATCTCCAATGGGCATTTCAAGCAGAAAAACAAACAGGAAATCCCCAAAGTGAAGGAGAGGGTGGATTTTGACAGTAAACCTTTGAAGCTGTGGCAATGCTGTTTGAAGACTAAGTTGAGTTGTGAGGTTAAACTGATTGTCACCCTCAGGTTCCAGGCTACAGGCTGCAATCCTCTCAATAACCACTGCAGCAATTGGAGGGCTATTTCAAGGGGACAGTCTTCCACTTGAAAGCTTCACTTTGTGGTTTTACATCATACACATATAAAGAGCAATTAAAAAAATAGTTTTACTCTCTGGTCTTCATCCTCACTCATTGTTTATCCTTTTAACACACTTGCTACATGATCCCAGTCTTCAGCAAATGTTCCTTTTATAGGAAAGCCATCATTCCAATAACCTGTTTGTGCAGTGAAACTCCTTCCTTACCGCTGTATACAACTATGTATGAATATCAAAATCCAGCCATAATTATGGGAGGAAGTTAAACTAAAAATGGAAGTTTCTAAATTTTCAGATATCACTCTTAAAGACTTATGCTTACAAATTATCTAGATGAAACTTTCTTCTTTTCTTATTCCAAATCATATCATATAAATTACTGATTTTTAAAGAGGGAAATATGGTAGCCTTAGTTAAACTATTCAACACCCATATAATATTTTAATGTACACTAGTACTTCTTACATTTGCTAACAAACTTTCCATTATGAAAATACAGTTAATGAAATGTCAAATAATGACTTCCTCCATCTAGTACTGCCTATTGTAGTACCCTTCTACTTTTGCTAGGGAGGTCAGGCCTGGTAGATGGCAAATTTCTTTGCCAAAATCTGCAAGACTTGTGAGCATAACTCTCCCTTACTCTGAGGAAAATGTACAGCAGTATTTGCTTCTAAACCAAGCAAGCTGATCACTGTGAGACTGTTTGAGCTCTCTGTAAGTCACTACACAGAAAGCTCTGTAAGGATTCAGAGCCTAACTTCTTATTGCAAACCCATCAAGTACTAGAACTAGAATCTAATGTCATTTAGGTACCACTGTAAATTCTAGTTGCTGTAGTACCTAACCAAAGGTGTTACCAAACTTTATTTTTATACTGATTTGTCTCCATTTATATATATAAACATATATTCTGCAAATTTCAAATGTGAATTCTTTTCCCAATGTAGTAAATAAGACTTTCTGAATTTAATTTTTCAGATTTGTTAGTTTTCTTAACAGGCAAAAAGAATTTTCAACAAACTATTATAGTCACTGATCTAAACTTAGGAATAGTTAAAGTTTTATAAAAGATTAACATTTTCCAACAGTAAGCAATTGTAGCAGCTTACATAACAAATAGAGCTTATTTTTTCCCCCAAAATGACTGAAAAAAATTATTTTAAAATCCATGTTACAATCTTTTACTTGGTACAAATGATGAGATCATGCCAATCACCATTTTAGCATTAGATTTTTCTTGTAACAAAAATCTGAAGAAATAAAAATAGAATTACTGTAGAATTACAGTACACTACAATTCAGCCCCTAGTGCATCTTTTTCATCTAGCAACACTGAACAGAACAAGAAAAACACAACAACACACTTTCTAAGTATCAAAATTTCAAGCTTCAGCTAAAATACAATGGCAATACCTGTCAGTGTCTGTGGATGGCTGCTGGATTTCAATCCTTGGACATGTTATTCTTCTACTAGCTATAGGAACTTTGCTGTTTAGTCACAGACACAAGATCCTCTGTTAGCATAACACAGATAAACATGTCTACAAACAAATGAGATTTCTAGTACCAAAAAAACTTAAATTTGAGTCATAAATATTGTAATGGAAAATGGGAAGGAGTCAAATCTCTAGAAAAACTGGTGACAGGATATCTCAGCAAATAACTCATCTATACTCATAAATGAACTAAATATAAAATTATGTGCTGCTTTTTAAAGATAGGAACATAAAGGTTTTAGGTACTGTGGTTTAAAAAAAGAAGTAAAGCAAGATACTTTGGTTGCTGTAATATTCTATAATGTTTTTAATATATGTAATATATTAAAATATATTATGTATATCTTTTATATATTAAAATATATATATAATATATACATACATATACATATAAATATGTATACATATACACATACATATATATGTGTGTGTGTATATGTATATACACATATATATATATACACGTCCATATATATACATGCATCCATACACTGATATGATCTAGTCACTTGCATATTACGCTGTGGTGTATGTGGTACCTACTGGTGTATCTCCATGCCAGTGAGAGGCATGATTAAACTGTAACATGCCAGAGTCTGAACTATTCTACTAACTCAGCTAAGCAGACAAAGCAGGGAACTCTGCTATGATCCCAGGCACTTTGTGCTCCACATTCCTGTGCTCTGCTGCAAATTTCAGATGTGAACAGAAATGTTACTGCTCACAGATTCCTCAGGTATATGGACATGGCATGCAGTCGCTTTGGTGACTGTTGTTGACATAGCTAAGATGTATTCTCCAAAATATGTGATATGATTGATATATTTTCTGAAGAATAGCAAAGTCATGCTTGGCATAGGGAGCTAGAGCAATGTTTTTTCCAACCCACATTATTTTATGATTCTGTGGATGCAGTAAGAGGTTTATACTACCTATTACAATCAAATATCAATAAAACCAATAAGTAATGTAAGTCCTGGAACAGTTAAGACTGAAATGATGTGCATTTCATATATTCTTTATTTGTAAAAGAGCTGTGCTTTTACTTTATTTCATCTGGTATTTTCAATGTACCTTCTCACTTATATAGCCAGTTGCCTTATACAGTATCCTATATTTTGCCGACTACTTTTCACTTTCAACATCTTTAACACAGACCCTCAACTGACACACATTAAAGAATCACTTTGCAGGAATACAAATCTCTGTGTTCATGAGATGACTCACTGAAGATCACGATAAAGCTGATTAGGATTCAAAAGCTGGGAATTCAAAATTCTCAAAGACAAGAGCTGAAATCCTCTCCTCTCCTTCACCCCAGATAAGTTTTATAACAGAATCTACTGCAGTGATTCTCTGCAGATAATAATCTAAACTTCCATTAAAGTACTGGAAATGTTCCAAAATATAACGCTTTTGGTTTTCTATTATAAATATATTCCACAGTTCTTCCCATTTCAGAACACAATATTTCAACCACTCAACTTGAGTATTATGCCATAATGTATGAGCAAAACCAGGAACATGCCTGGGTTTTAATTAACATATGTCTCATGACTGAAGTATAGTGGTATATAAGACAATGCATAGAGGATCTTGAGAGGGAAGCAATGAAAAAGAAGAATGTCCTGCTAGAGCTTGAATGTTCGAATGTGGTTCAGCAGAGCACCTAGACTACAGACTAATCACTCCAAGTAGTTGTAGGCTTAAAACCAAGCATGTACTTAAATATGCCTTTTTAAAGTGCAGTACTAAATGCAAAATATGAAGAGTACTTGGTTCTTGATGGATTTTGTGGGATTTTTTCCCTCAGATCTTAAATATAACTTTATTTCTATATGGCACATATACATAGTGGCTTCTTTTTTATCAATGACATCTTTAAACACCAATAATATGGCAAATGTTTAAATAGTAAGTTATCACAACCAAAGTTGTAACTGTGCAATTATTCTGTATACATACTGAAGCTACATGCTTATCTTCTTCTTAACTTTTGGCAAAAGACCTATAATTTTGACTTCTCAGACACTGAGAGTTTTGTCTCTTGATGAAAGAGATTTCAATCAGATCATTCAAACAGGAGCAGGTATTTAAGACTTTATTATCTTTTTAAGTTCTTAAATTATGAATGAGCAAAAAAGCACTCAGTTTCTATTAAAGCCATTCTCTAAATCCATTGCTCTGTACAGAATCTGATCCATTTCAGCAGTCCTTATTCTATTAAAGTGTTTTCTATGGCTTATGTTTTACTAAAAGTCACAATGGTTCACAACAAATGATTTTATCTCTTTGTCTTTTGCAAAACATTTTTGGACCTAAATTTGAAGGGAGCCAGAAAGTAAATAATTATTAATTAATAAATTTCCTTTTCATGTTAAAAACCTATTTTTAGATATTTATCTCTGATATTTACTTACGTTAGCATCTATTCAGGACTAAAAGTAAGAAAAGAGAGGTAAGGCAGGACTATTTCATGTGACTATCAAAACCAAAAGCTTTAGTTACACCACACACTTTCCAGCCTTATTTAAATGCTGTTCATTTTCAGTATGCTTGTGCAGTTTCCAGGATGAAGTAATAAGTATGGTCCTTGCTGGATACTTAAAAATGAAGAGACAACAAACAGTGGCACTGTGGATCAAAATGCTAGAGAAGATATATGGTCTCAAGTCTCTGCAACTGCACTAATGTTTAGCCAAAAGACCCTCACAAATCTCTCCTCTCTAAATAAGAGAGAAGCCCACATTAAAATATTGATGCATTCATTCTGGGTTTTGCCATATTTTTTAAGTTTCAATTTAACAGCCTCATGTTCTCTGTTCACATTCACAAAGTAACTAAGTCAAAAAAAAGAAAATTCCCCCAAGAGCAATAAGAAAATGAGGGGGAAGCAGTAAAGCCAACAAACTAAAAGCAGGGAAAATTTGTGTGCTTTCTTGATCAGAAGCCAGCTACAACTGGGAAGAGCTAAAGATCGTAAGGCACGCAGCACTTTGCATGGGTTTTGCATCAATCACAAAGGAAGATAGGTTAGACAGGTAGAACTAGGACTATTTCTAAAAGTGAAAAAGTCTTAGGTTTCTAAGACACCTTCCCCAACACTGCAAATGTAGGCAGGTGTCACTAAAAAAGCCCCTTTTCATTAAAGCAGCCTTGAACAGTGATAACATGTTTCAAAAATAGCTCAAACATAATTAATGTTCTTTTTCTATCTGTAACTGAATAAAACAGTTTAATCTTGGAAAAAAGAATCGAACATAAGTGCCTTAGTTCTGAGTCAAGAAAGAAAGACTTCAAGAAAAACACATTTATTAGGAATAAATTTAGTACAATTATAGATGAGCTCTTATTATAAAGATCCAACATACATTTTAGTTTTATCTGTAACACTACACTCTTTACTTACCCATATTTTTCAGCTGAACCATTGACTATATCATCTGCCCATGAACTTGCACCATTGTAACACCTTTATAATGCAGTTAAAATAAAGAAGTGTTATTAAAAAAGTGATGTATTACTATTAGCACTCTAATTCATGTGACATGACCACTTCTCAACAAAATGGGAAGATTTCCAAATGTTTTCAAATAATTTTGTACATTTCATATTTTCTTTCAGTTATGAAGAAAGCCAACTTTTTCAAAACTGAACACCAAGAAAATTATAGGGCTTTTTTTTTTCATTATATAATTATTATATTTCAACTCTAGTGTTTTCAGCAGTTAAGCCATAATTTCAGTTCCATAAAGACTGACTGATCCCTTATCTTTTTATACTTAAATGTCTTCATGTTTTCAATGGCTATTGAGCTTGTGGAATAATAAAAAAGTAATTGTGAAGAGAAAACATTAACAAAAATAACATTATATGCATTAATAATTTGAAATATTGCTTTGAACTTCAAAGATATGACCTTGCCAGTTGCAATCTTTTTTGTCTGTTTGATTGGGTATTTGGCTTCTCAAAGGTATGTAAAAAGCAGAAGAAAATTCACTTCAATGATCAAACAATGAACACTAATTAAATTTTATAGTGGTATTATTCTTCCAGGTACTGAATATGGGCTGTCCAAGAATTTGCAGCATCACTTTAGCAAATCAGTTGTAGACAACATAAAACACATATAGAAGTATTTTATCTTAAGAAAAACCATCAGGAAAAGAAATAATGGGACAAAAAATGTTGCTTTAATAAATCAGGGGACAAACTGCTTATCTGCCACTACTCCAGTATATTAAAACTAGATACAAATCATCCACCATTAGGATAAGGAGTTTCAAAGAAATCTATAGAGATTTGTACTTTCAGGATCTTCCTAGGGTAAAGCCAGGGAACTCCTATGTTGTCTCTGTTCAATGATTTCCACATGACAGTTAGTGAGAAGACAGGGATTATCAGAAAATATGAAGAAACCACTATAGTATCAATTTTGACCAAAAAAAAATTATATGTACTTAAAATATTATCCATAGCCTAAAGGAAAAACTTTTTTATGGCTTGAATATACCAATCCAAGAATTTTCATGAATCTGTTCCTGGGAATCACAGCAGTATTTTTTGTTTGCCTGCCTTTTCACCAAACTTCTTGTGCTGCAGAATCTGAGGGTTTGCAGTATGTTCACAAACTTAATAAACCCACATCTCCTGGATATTATGTTGAGGGAAGACCATGGGATGCAATATATGTGAATGTCAATTAGCTGCCCTTTTTTCTTCTATGTCCAATTGGATGCTATGGGGAATGGATTCTTTTTTTTTTCATGATTTATAGCCAGATCAATGGTTGGATTAAAATAATTTCAGTTTAATCTAACTGAGTTTCAGATTAGATTTATATCTAACCCCATATAAATTAGAATACTGCTGGAGAATGACAGGTATGTCTTTATACTCTCCCTGATAATCCATATCTTCAAAACTGAAGCCAGTCTCTCCAGTTAACCAGTATTGTAAAGAAGAGTTTTCTTTAAAATTACTTTATTGCAGATAAATACATAAATATGGGTTTAAAATTGCAGTGCACTTTATTCTTTCCTAAATATGTTTGTATTTATTCATAAAAATCAAATATAAACAAAATTTCCTTCTATTAGTTAGGAAAATATCCCTGTTTTACCTGTTCCAGACAGTAGACAAAAATCAGACATTGACTTAAAAATGGACAAAGTATAAAACATCTAATTGCAAAGAGGGAGAGGAACACTGATTTGCTCCTTTCTTCAGATTTCTTTCTCTTTTGGCCTAGCTCTGTAAACATGCAAGGCTGTTCTCAACTAACTATTTCCAGAGACACTCCAAAACCTTTCAGATTACATGTCAGATTTTAGTGATACAATGCTCTCTGTAATCATTACATGCATAACAAAATCTAGGAAGAACAGCAGTACTTTGGTTCCTAGCACAGAAAACACTCAAAAGCAATTTGAAGGCATTTGGTCAGTCCTTTTTTAAGTCAATGTGAGCAGTAACATGCTAAAAACTAAGTACCATCTTAGGGTACTCAGGTTATGAAAGAATGAAATTGAGGACTCTAAATCCACCTAGAATCACTTCTAGTGGGGGAAAAGGTTAGACATTAGAATTATGGTGCAGTTAAGTGAAGAAAAAACCCTCCGTTGTACATAAGCTCCTCTGTACCATTCAGTTTTCCTCCCACGTGTAATGAATAAAAAATCTTTCAAGTTAAGAATTATGCTTAAAAAAATCCAAAATCAAATTAATGGAGGGCTAAAAAGAAAATGAGGTACTTAAAACTATGGAGATTAGTTGTTCTGTATTAAGAGAAATATGGCATAAAGTGCACTGTAAATTTAAATATCATTAGTCTAGGCCAATTAGAATTTTAGACTACGCTTCATAAAAATTTATTACTCAACTCTATCTATTTTTACTATATAAATTAAAATACCTTTCAGGAGTATAGGCTGTGTCATCATAATATGAATTAGGCACTCTTCTCTCCTGCCTAGTCCTCCTGAATATGGAATAAATAGCACAGATATTTCAGACATTTTAGAGGGTGCTTTTTTCATTATGTATTCCCTTACTGTATTATTAAAATGTAATGAAGATAGAACACATTTATCTTCAATTCAGACTTATACTCTGAGCATATCTTTTTAATATATACATATATACATATATATAAAAACTTTTAACTTCTGCTTTCAAATTCTATTCAGAAATAATTAACAACTTATTAAGAATGCTTGATCAATGCACACATATTTCACAGAAATAAAAAGTTACACTGACAGAAAACTAGTAGTTGAACAACTGAGAATGTTCACCAAAAGCAGGATTTGGATGTTAGAAAATGTCTGCTGGATAAATCAACAGTCAGGAAAGAAAATGGAAGCAAAATCTAATTTCCTTAAGTGAAACAACAGAAATTCTGCCTGAAAGAAACCTCATATCCTGCACAAAACATACACAAAACAGGTTTTATGGACTTAAAAATACTAAACTCAAAGGCTAAGTGATAAAAATTAATTGCACATAGTGTGGTGTTCTTGCTGATTAAGTTGAGCTCTGAAGTAGGTAAGTTGAGAAAGAATTTCATGAAGTGAGGTTGTCAGCATAATTTTATTTGGAATGAACTGCTAATATTTTCTTTAAACATAAGGACAAGGTTAAGAACAAGAACCTTGAGAACATTACTTTGTTTTTGAGATCATGTGTGTGTCAGACAATTTAAAATGTGTTACTGTCAAGTTATGAATTAGCACATATCACTAGTAGGATTCTGAAGCAGGGGACATAAATAAAAGTGTAAGCAAAGCTCAATGTGTCCAGCCATGATGTCTTGTGTGCACTCAGTGTGAGCAGCTGCAGCTGGGTGAACTGGTACCAGCTGGAGCTGTGCTGACTGTAACATGGGAAAGCCCAAGGGAGCTCAGGGTGTGGCACAGAGCAGCAGGATGTTCTTGAGAAAACCCCAGGTCCCAAGAGCTCTGAAGTCACTGAGGATGCACAGGTGTTTATTGACTTTCTCAGGCATATGATGGAGTGAATTTCTTGTCAATGCTGCTGTTCCTTTTGGGGGGAGTTGGACTTCTTCAAAATTTGGGAGCTATCAGAAAAACAAAATTATGGATGCCATAACCTAAGAATGACCTCAGAAATTAAGGTTTTTTTATGATGTAAATGTGTCCTAGAACTAATGAACTGAAATCTATCAGATCAGGTAAACAATAACTGACACAAACTTCAGCCGAGAAAAGATGAAAGGGAACCAAGTAGTCACTCTCTGGGGGAAAAAAAAAAGAAAAAATGCTAAAAGATACCACAAGAGTTAACGGGGTGTCTGTCAATGGCTACAAGATAAGCAATAAAAGAAGCCATGAATAACAGAGGCAAGTAATTTTGACAAATATATCTATATGATTTATTTACCTGCAGGACACAGACACTGATGGATTCAGAGTGACATGAGATTAAAAACTCTCTCTCCCACATGAGAGACTCTTTCCTAAGTGCTGGACTGTGAGCAATATTTGCTATTTTGAGCAATAATGAAAAGTTGTTTCATATGCTCGGTAAAATGAAAGTAAAAGACAGGAAGAGATGAGATTGCTTGATATCAACAAGACATTGATTAATAAAATGGAGCAAAGAAGACAGGAATAACACCTTTTTAGGTTTTTTACATTACAAAATAATGTATTTAAAAGTAAGCATTGAACTGGGGAAAAGTGTAAGGAGGAAATATTGGTTAAAAAGTAATTTTTCATATATTTACAATAAAATATATTTTTCATATATTTACAATAAAAATGAGGAATAGATAATTACTAATTGTGTTTCAGTGTAAGGAGAAACTGGGTAATGATTATGCTATAAATGGTTCTCAGCTTGCTGTTAGAACACAGGAAGACAAAAAGGATGAAAAAGTAGGAACTAGAAATGTGGCTGTGAGGTACTTAGAGGAGTTCATATCTGGTAGGAGAACTCAAGTAACTTGAACATCAGTGTTACCCACAGGAGTGTGGATTCAAGAGGACCATAGAATCCAGGATCAGTTTCTAGGCCCAAGGAATCTCAAGATACTGTTCTAACAGTGAGCTAGAAATATTCCACTTCACATTGGATTTTAATTTCTGATCCCAGGTGGAATTAGCTTTAATAGCTTTCCGTTCCATAAAGCCCTGGAAAAGATTTTCCCACTGCTTAAATCCTAGCTTTTTCATCTTTATGAAGTACTGTAACATTTTCCCTTAATTCTCATTGATTTCACTTTATTTTTGAGAGACTAATTTCAGAAACACAAGTCAAGAACCTCAAAGTAAGAAAATTTGTGAATAGCTCCAACTTTCACTGATATCTGAACAGGCACAGGTATAACCAGTAATCCGAAAGACGTTCAGATAAACTAGTGCAAATCAGAGTATACATCTAAGGCCAATAAAAAGTATGGAAAAATTAATTATTGAAATAGCATACAAATGAGCACATTTCATCATGCAATTTAAGAAAACAAACAAAAAATCCCTCTCCTTAACAAAGTTTCTACATATGGACAGAGCTATTTATACACTTCCTTTATACTAGGTTTCATGTAAAAGGGTATCATTTCAAAATAAATGCTTGGCTCAGTTCTAAATGTTAAAATGTCTAATATACTATAGCTTTGCAGAATTTTTAAAAAGCAATATTTCTTTTGAAGGATTTTTCAGATGCTTTTTTGTTTCTGCATCCAAAAGTAATTTTACGTTCACTTAAAAATATGGTGGCATATGATCTGAATCCATAGCAAGCGTTAATGAACTTCTCAGACTCATATTCACAGGGCAGCCATGAAGTTCATACATAAAGAGTTCTTTGCTTATTGCTTTTGAAATTTTTACATGGCCTCCCTCGTAAAGCAATACCTCTATCAACAATTGTATCTGATCTGAAGTCACCCCTTCCTTTTTATTGGCTCACAGTTTTTTGTTTGATATTCTTATTTCTATTTACATACAACTATGTAAACTTTTTCTGTTTGCAATATTTCCGAATATATCTTAATTACAGCACTTCAGCAGCATCTCTTAAAAGCCACTGTATTTCAAGTGGCAAAATATTTCCCAGAAATTGTTATGGGCTCAAATTCTTTCTCCATATATTTCATGTGTAAATAGGAGCTAAATGTTCTGAAATCACACACAGGTATTGTGAGTCCATACAAGTATGCCTAAATCACAAAATATGCAGCATACAAATATATAAAACATAAGCTTACATAAGCGTACATTTTTACTTTTCACTCTATTTTTCAGTTACTCAAAGTATAAGACTTCAGAAAATCACTCTTTATGTGTACTTTAAAGTAGATAGGCTTTTCCCTGTTATTTCAAAGAGAATAATAAATGCTACAAGCAGTCTGGAAAATTCCAGCAAAAATAAGGGTTATGAAAGACACAGACAAATAGTATCCATATAACCTATTTTAAAACTGGCTTCTACAAAGCTATTCAGCACCTCTTGGGATTTACCCATGGCCTCGAGTAGTCAGTTTTAAGATGCATACATACCCAGAGTATTATAAAACAGATTCAGTGTATGTGTTTATCTCTTAAAACACAGATCACATTCTCTGTTTGGAAATCAAACATGTCAGTGTCAGTGGGGCAGAGCTAATGGCACACTCCACATCAGTTATACCTCTCAAGATCATAGTAAGCACCCTCAGAATAGGTACGGCACATCGTACGGGAGCGGAGTAATCTGATTGCATCTTCACAAAATAGAGGATACATTGTGTGATCCTGGCTGCCAAAACAGAATGGGTGAACACAATGAAAAGCAACAAAAAGATGAAACGAGGACAAAACAACATGAAAAGCAAGCAATGTCAGCAACAGAACAAAACACTGGAACAGAACATGACTGGAACTGTGGTGAAATCTACTTTTAAAAATTAAAGTATATTGGCTCGCAGCTACAAGAGCTACAAGACTATGAGAGCAGTAAGCTATGAGTGATATAAATAAAGCATCATCTTTGAGGGCCATCAATTATAGACTATTGGCAGTGATAAAATATTCAAGTGAAACACGGCAAGAATTACCCAGTGTTTGTGTTCACACAATATTAAAAAATCTAATGATGATACTAACTCAACTTCTAAGTTTTCTACCACTATACACAGACAAATCAAACCAGAAGTGGACATGTAGGTACACAGAAGTACATGCATTACCCACACATAGTCACACAGAGGAAAACATATACCTGACATCCCTGTAATGGTGATCTGTGGACTGGGTGTACCGGGAACGAGGTAAAGTAACGTAATGACTGAGGTGATGGCAGAAAGAAAAATACAGATATGAGACAATAAGATGGAGAAGGAATGATGCACAACACAAAACAGAAAATATTATAATCTAAGAACACAGGAGCTACAATGCATTGTTTAAGAGCACTGGACTTATTAACAAAATAATATGATATATGGTACTAAAGATAAAATTATCTAGATGATTCACATGTTTACTCTGAGAAGCCAGTGGGAGATTATGGATCAAGAAGATAGCTAAAATGTCGGATTTTCTATGGTATTTCAATTAGGAGAGAAAAAAATTCATAAAATAAAGAATTCAGATTGGCTATTCCTTGTTTGGAGGCAGTCATAATTTTAGTTTTAATAACATCTTTAAAAGAGATTTACCTAATCTATCTGAAAGGCTACCACCATTTGGAAATCTGTCCTCACATAGCTCCAGAGCTTTCTCATTTCTAAGTGGAAGTTCTCCTAATACTGATCATATTGTGATGAAATGTGAATTTAGAGATATAACATCAATACCAGAATAAGCCAAAAAAAACCCAAATGCAATTCAAAATAATAAAACTAAGTTATTTGAATTTTGTTTGTCTCATGAAATAATGTTAAAATTTATTCATTTTAAACATATTTTTACACTAGATATTCTCCAATTATTAAAAATAGAAGAAATTTATTTTTATTTTAATATAAATAGATGCACACAATACAGGGGAAAAGGTTTGGGGAAAAGAGGAGTTTACCATTAACAAGGAGTTATTGATTACAGTTTTCCTGAAGCTGGGATATGTCAAAGGAAAGTCTAATCACAACTGTCTACTCTGGAAGTCTAAACTGACTTCACAAGAAACATGGAAAACCATGTTTCTTCATTTTTATTTCTCATCTTTTAATTTGCTCATGATTAATGTTTTTCCAGGAATCAAACACATTGTTACTAGTAGGTATATTACCTACACTTATATTTTTTGCATGAGGATAAAAATGCACCATCACCCACATGAAAATATTCCTTATATTAGGTCAATTATATATAGTAGATGTCTTTGTGTTCACTGCTATCCAAAAAAATGCAAAAGAGCACTTTTTTTTGCACACCACTATAAAAAACTAACTTGAATATCTGATTATGCAATTTAAACTTTGCAGATTGTTACAAGAAAGGAGAAGCTGTACACAATTCATAGGGCTCAATTTGACATGGTACAGTTAAAATTTGAAGAAGGACTAATAATTATTAAAATAGTCATCAATTTTACTCTGCAAGCTGCAAAAAACAATGAATGTTTTTAAACTAATGTAAAGACCTATGTATCAAAAGCAGTCTACCCATAACAGCCTGTCAGTCAGCATGCTGTCAAGAAACATTAAGAAAAAAGTTCAACACATTCTTAAAATTTTCTCTGAAATACATGCACACCCACAGGAAGAACAATCAGATAAAAATGTAGGAGTCTACCCCCCAGGAGCTAAATGGACAAGGATGGCAAAGAGCTGCACACCAGTTTATTCTCCCCACCACATGGACAAATTTCCAGGCTACATCCACTTGAACATGCCTTTAAATTATTCAGATGCAACCCTGGAATTAACACCTCAAAACCCTTGCTCTACTATTAATAAGCAATTAAGTGTCTCCAGCTGATATTTACATTTTAATTTTAACAATTCATTTTGCCTTTTATCTTCCCAGTGAACTGCTGACAAGTTTTCCTGGTAGTCTTTTAAAAATGTATGACATCAATAAGCACAATATATTTAACCATTCTTTAAAATCCTATGTCTTAAACAAAACTAGGACTTCAGTAAGAACTTTTTTTTTCAGAACATGAATTCCATGGAAATCCACTTGCTATTTGCAAGTAGATTACTAGTAAGTAATCTTATGGGCAGTAGTCCATAAGAAGGAACACCCCAGACTGTTCACTTATTTGTATGTGAATGAGACACCATCAGTCCATGTTCTGCTTAGAAAAGTCCCAACAACTTTTCTTATCTCCACCAAACTATGTTGATTGCCCAACTTCTGGTATCACATTTTGTTCTAATAGTTCTGGAAACTCAGAACTCCAGTGTCCTTAGCAAGTTCTGGGGATTTTTCTTAGGAATTTCTGGCAGGCAGTTCAACTTTTTCCCTTGTATTTTTTCTTTTAAATTCAGTTTATGATTTCAGAGTCAGAGTATGACAGCATTTAGATGGCACTTAGATACAATCACTTATACAATTTGATATACAATAACTTGTAACAAGTTTAAAATAAGCTCCCTCATCACTCAGAACTTTGCTTATCTATACATAGGAGTGGGGTTAGCTTGAGCTTATACTTGACCTGGCCCTCTGGAAATACTGGCTATTCATACTTTTCCTTTTTTCTCAGAGCCCATGTTAACCATGCTATCTAACTTAACAGAATCATACAATCACTATCAAAGATCATCAAACCCAGCCTTTGACCAAATACCACTATGCCCACTAAACTATATTGGAAAGTGCCACTTTTACTGATTTTTTGGACACTTCCAGAAATAATGACTCAACCATTTCCCTGGAGAGTGTGTTCCAATGCATAGACTCTCCTTTCTTCCAGTGAAAAAATATTTCTTTATATCTGACCTGATTCAATATGCAGAGCTAAATGCTAAATGCCATCCCTCTTCTGAGCATCCAGCCAATACCACACTAGTTGATTTTCCACCATTAAATATAATAAATTTTTATATAATTGGGTTAAAATTAGTTCTTTATGCTTTTATAAATATGTTAGCAACACCAAAAATGCCTATGATTTATTTTTAATGTCCAACACTGAAACATACACCACATTTATTTGGTTAATCCCCAGTATAAGCCACTTCAAATAATAAAGTGTGTATTATAATGTAGTAAAAACTTAAGCTTTGCTTTGCTCAAGTGCAAAAGAACTCCAGTAATGTTCCAGATCTCCAACTTACTTAAATATATAAATTGAGCCGTTAATGAAAGTCATTCCTCTATATGCACATATGCATGGGAATGCTAAGAAGACAATGGACAAAATTTAGATATGTCAGGTTTTTAGTATGACAAAAGAACCCCAGGATACTTTTTTTTTTTTTTTTTGCAACCTTGCTTTAGATTTCTAGCCTCTTATCATACATTCTTTATTTCCTACATTATAGTGGTCCATGACAGAAGAATGTTGATGGTATGGTAAAATGAACATAATCTACATCCTCACAGACTTATGAAACATTACCTATTTTATAACAGATAGAATAGACAGAAAAATTGCAGCAAAAAATTCATTTTACTTATATTAAAATAATGCAGTTAGCCTAATAAGGCAGCATTATAGGTTTTGCAATATGGTCGTAATTATGCACACACACACCCACACCCATCCCCTTCCACACTGTAGCAGGTGAAAAGATATTTCCACTCTTCTGACAAGAAGATTCCAGGTATATAAGTACATGAAATAACGTTCCTTTTTTTAAAGTGAACAGAAAATTACTTACGATTTTTCTGATATTGCTCACCTATTTGTACATTTTCTTAAAATCCAGTGAACCATTAAGGTAAGAAAACAGAAATCAGTGATTCAGCAACTGATCAGATTGTCAAACTGGAAGTGTTTAGTGTCCAGGACCAGGCTTCAGATACCACAAGAGTCTCAGAAGCACATTTGAAAATACACACAGAGTACCTCACTTGAGCTTCATGGAATAACTTTCTGTTTTTCTATACAAGGGGAGTTTATCCTGTTCTCTATTGCTTGTGATATTTTATTATATAGTAAAGAAGAGGCATTTGGGAGATAATTTATTCCTTTCAATTTTCACTCTCTGTGACCAGATCCTCGAATTTGATTGGCATTCCAGCTTCCCTACTAGAGTGGGCAGTAGACTCCCAAGAGTTTTTGTGGAAAGACTAAAGTACTGTGTATTACACCCTTGTGCTCACTGGAATAACCATAAATCTGAATGCAAAACAAGTCTTTGTGTTCTTTTCTGTTAGAGCCTGCATTAAGGAAACTCTGACACCAATAATTTCTCTCATCCTATCACTGTTTTTCTATTCCCATATTCAGCTTTTTCCAGAGTATTATGTGATTGCAATTAAAGCAATATATTGTATCATTTGCAATAGTATTATCCTCTTTTTTTATTAACACTCCTTTACGTTTTTTCAACTAAAATAACAAATTCAATGTATAAAAAGTATAAAATTATTTAAATTGTTAAAAAAGACATGCTGCCTTTAACCAAATACTCCCCAATTTCTCAAGTTACTATTTTCTGAAAAACTAGCAATGTGATAAAATAAAAATTAGCTTAATCAGACTGCAGAGTAAGAAACAGGTGGTAATTGGGGTCAATCAGTTGTAAATTTAGGGGAGATAGAGCCATTGAAAGTGGTAGAAAAGAGAAAGCTGCCATACGAAATTCAGGAAAAGTACAGTGGGAAGGAATGAAGTAAAAAAATTGTGCTTGGGATCACATTGACTGTGAGGTTGAGCACAGAATTCTTCAAGGGAAAAGAAGATGGGAACCAATAAAATGATGTGGATTCAGAGAAAAGGCTCTATGAGCAGCTTACTCATTTCAGTAATGGAAACTACTTCAGCTAGTTACTTTTCCAGGGTCCAGTTATACCATTCCAAAAGATTATATTCTCATCTGAATGAAGCAACAGTTAATGTTCTCTGTGATAGAATGTTTTCCATGCTGTTTCTCAAGCACCTGGCAAATCACACCAATAAGCCATGTGAGTAAAATGTGAAGTCAAGCTCTTAACTCTTAGAAAATGTCAGATGCCATTCAAGAATAAAGCACTGGTTATGTAATTTCCCCTGCTACATTTAATTGAATACATTCATAGAGTAGTTTTATTTAAAAAAATGTGTTTTTAAAGAAAAAAATGATTTTCTTTACTTATAAACATCAACAATTTTTCCACCAATAATGGTATGGATGCTTTTTGTTACACTGATTGTATAGAAATTTCTGCTAATCTCCTGGGATAGATGAAATCCTGGAAATGTTCCATCTGAATGTAACTGCCAATTTGAAGACTTCAGTTGTGAAACAATAGCAATTATCAGCAGAGAATTTGTGAGCTGACACACAATCAATCAAGATGACTTTCAATAAGAAAATCAGTATCACATTATCACAGTGCTCCCCATAATTAATTTTAAATCATTGCTCCAAAGATGCAACACTGAAGCCTTTTATCAGAACTGCATTATTTTTAAAACAGGTTTGATTTTGTTTTTTTCCTTTTTCATGCATTTTATTCTGGGGAATATATCTGTGACTCGTGGTGGCGGTGGTTTATTTTTTAAATTTGGCTCAAAGCTTCTTCTTTACCACCTTCCTACTCCGACATCCCTGCTGGAGATAATCGTCCTTCAGCAGACTCATGGAGGCACCAGGTGGGCGGTGCAGATAATTGTGCAATTAAACAGTGATTTGAAAGGAGAAAAAGAACTTAAAGAAACACTGCAATTATTGAGATTCAAACTGATGCAAACATTTTATAACATAGCTATAAGCAAATTTTCAGCAATGCATTTCTTTTACTTTACTGGGTATTTGAAGAAGCAAAGCTGTGACATTACATATCCTCATGTGGGTACATTACCCACATGATACACACAACTGAAACCTGAAAAAATTATCCCAAACTTTCCAATTAAAGCATCAGGAACACTCTATACTTTACAATACCTTTGTATTTTAATCAGCATTTATATGATTTTATAGTAAAATTTAACTAAATAATAAATAAATTACTACCTAATTACATACTATTCAGCTGTGTATTTAATAAAAACTTTGAATAAAAATCTGCTCTTTTAAGTGCTTTAATATGGGAAAATGTATCAAAAAAATATTTTCCTATTTTGATCAAATCTGGTGCCTGCTTAATAAAAATATTGGATTAGGAGCCTGCTACCCTTAGATAAAGCAACTGCACAGTTTAAGATGATACTTAGAAATGTAAAATTTATGTTGCTCTTACCCACCTTTAATTTTCTGCCAAATAATAAAAGCAGGTATTTGTACTGTGTTTTAGCTAACGTGTAACAGGCTCATTGTAGTGAATTATTTTGGTCTTCACTGGTTTGATTATAGCACATGGAATTTTTTGGCCTGTATTTCATCATTCACTTCATGATAAGAAAATCCAAACCATGTTTTCCACAGAATGAAAGAAACCAAGAGTGTTTTCAAATATGTGAATGAAATCTCCTCTCACTAAAAGGTGTTAGTGTTCTAGTATGTGATAGTCACACACACAGCAGCACAGGTGTGATAGTCCTACTAGTGCTAGCACATCCAGATAACATCTTTGAAGTGATTTTAAAATAATGGACAATATTTCTCTAAATAACCATGCTTATGACTGCCCTATTAGGTTAACAAAACAGGTAGCAACTTTTTCTCTTTCAAATGGAAAGTGTTCAATATTCAATCTGAAAATTAATTTGATGAATGAATAGTGGATGACTTCCCTTTTCTCTTGTTTCTTCTAAATGCCTTTCAGAAAAACACTTATACTTTAGGAACTATCTCAAACATTCCTCCTGCAAGACTATTTGAGTTAGGCATTCTCAGAATGCTCTGGTTTAACATACCTATGATAAATTCACCATTACCAATTTTATTCATCAGGGAGAACCCAGCTAGGATATTAAATATAGTTAAATTAATTGTTGCTAAATAGTATCTAGATTTGTTGAAGTTGTGGGCCTGAGTACAATTTTCTCACACTGTCTTGGTGTTTATTGTTAATTGGTGATAAATCTTTCAGAAAGAAACACACAGATATAGTTTGGTGGTTTTGTAGTTTGTCTTTTTCTTTCTAGAACTATGCTAAGATTCTCACATTTTTCCTCTAATTCACCTAATTATATTGATTGTTTAAATATAAAACTCTGAGTTTAAATCCAACTGTTTCCAAAATTTTCTCAATAGCTTCTCTAGCTTGATTAGCTTCAGCTTCTCAAGTGAGGTAAAAGTCAGTGTTAGAGAATTTATTATAACATTTCAACCTGACACAAGGTTATCCATTACAGATAAATGGTCTCATGGAATTTGGGTCCATATCAGGTCATAATCATTATGGCTAATTCATAAGATTTAGGCTATTTAATAAGATTTTGAGTACCTACAAAAAACTTACATTTTGATGGCAATTAACTAGTAGATTTATATTAAATATACAGGTAACAAACTAACATGGCTTCTCATTTTGAGTTATCAGTGTACATAGTACAATTTGACACTTTTGTTAATACAGCAGCAGATACAAATTTAAACTGTAAATTTACCCTTACATTATACAGAAATAAGTATATGATTTAGCCATATTTTACATATTTAAAGTTTTGGCATTTGAAATTAAAATTATCTCCAATTAATTTTTTTTTTAAAAAATGTGTCTTTCAAGGTTTTTAAAAATACTTTTATTTCCTATTCTAACTATGACTAATTTTGAAGTAATGCTTACATTGCCATTAGACTTGAGGACATTAGGCTTTTTGTATGTGATTTTAACTCCTCAGTGCTATATACCTTAGAGAGCTTAATGTTGAATTATCTAGAAAAGGAAGGAAAGAATTTTCTTATTCATATTCTCAGTCACACTTTAACTTAGCAACTGAGCATGTCTATAGATGGTATTATTTCAAAATCCTCTTTTAGCAAGGAGCTTCAAAAGCTGTTTCATGGAAACAAGAAAGCATCAGAGCTGTGGGAAGGAGATATGTGATTTGTTTTCAGAGCCAAGTATGGACAACATGTATATTACAAACCTATACAAAAATGCAGTTTTTCAACTTCCCCCAACTGCCTGCAGTTCCAGAAGTTTTCAGGAGCAATACTATTAAAGAGCTACTTTAGGGATACCATTGGGTTTTTATTATACAGCAGAGACAGTATCACAAATATTCATTAAAATATTTTGAAATCCTTCCATGCATAAAATCACTGTCAAATTAACAATGACTATTAAAAAAACATAAATATTTGGAAATAGCCTTTTCTCGTTCAGAGACTGCATATTGCAGTAGAGGTATAACTAGTCAATAACATGATTACACCGGCAGCCACTCACCATGTGTGAAGAGAATTTCTCTGTGTGTTTTGGAAAATACAGACAACATATAAAACTGTGTTCAGAGATTCAGAGCACACTTATCAAGCAGACACCTATTAATCTAGAATGGTCATGCAAATTCAATAATCTCACCTCCAACAACCTTCTGACATTGTTTTTCTGAAAAACCCAATTATTTTTTCTCTAAATCAGCAGGGATTATTTGACTCAAGGGATGGAAAAACTGTGGTAGAGTACTTCAGGCAACCTTTCACAGCTATTCATTTCTCTGGGAGGCAACAAATGAACTTGCACAGTGAGCAAATGCAGCAGCATTCCATAAGGCATACACAGGCTCTAAGGACAAGTTTAGATCCTGTTTCAAGGATGACTGGTCTAAAAATCAACATAACATTGTATTCCAAAAGTATTCTGTAATAATCTTTTAAGGAAACAGCTCAGAATCTTCAAGCTACTGCCTTCTGTACGAAAATCATATTCTAATGAATCAACTGAATAGATTTTTTCTCAGTAATTTAAACAGAAATATTAACTAGTTTAATGCAAATAGGAGTTTGACTTATCATCTACCATACTTGTTATGAATACGGTTACTATTCTGAATGACAAATGCTGTTTTTTCATTAGCTTTATTTCTGCCCACTTGACTTTTTTATTCACCAAATTAAACTACAAATAATTTTGAATAGATTTGGGATTTAAATCCTTTTGAAACTTCTTTTGTTACAAGTATTTGGGAAAAATTAATTATTATTTTTATCTTCTGAAATTAAAATATTGTAATCTTCTGAAAAATAGCCTTGCATTCCATACAATCATTGACCATCACATTACCGGTCTCTTAAGAAATAATAATCTTTTCTGTTCAATATTGCTAACAAAAAGCCACCAATTTCTCAAATTCTTTGTATTACAGCTGGAAACCACAAAGATGTGTTCTGATATCACTTGAAGAATAACCTGTAATGGCTATCTGTAAAGGTATTAATTTCAAATACTAGTCATACATTATTCAAGATTACAAAACATGTCTCTATTACTCCTTGGCATATGCATATTATAAAATGAGACAAAAGCTAGCAATTATGCTTGTCATTATAAAGTGCAGGAATTTCCAATTGGTGCAGAAAAGCTGAAAGACTGCAAAAAATTAATGGTAATAAATGCTTTTTGTTTTGATTTTCTACCTGAAGACAATGAAGTGGAAAAGGCCAATAATTTTTTTTAATGTCACAAAGTCATTGCCACAATTAATTCAGCAAAATTAACTACACTGTTCAATTATTGCTGCAATTCTTTTTTACATCATTAAAATTCATAGAGGTTGCTAAAGCTCTGCTTACTGTTTGGGAAGTTCCATTAGGCAAAACATTAGTTATAGTCAGATGTGCCTCTTAACACAAAGACTTGCTGTCCTAATCATTTTTTCTCTTTTTTCAAAGTGTCTCAGAAGGTTGAGCAAAGACAAAAACAGAACACAGCAGTAGAATATACTTTTGTTACATCTATGAACTACACTGTATCCAACAAGAGTATTGCATTAATACTGAGCTGAAATTATCTATTTTTATACCTCTTTATTCAGTAGCAAAAATGACCAAGTCTACTGATGGATGTATTTAAAAGATATTTAGTACTTAAAAGATTCACTAATATAACACACAAAACTATTTTTATAAAAAAAGGACAACTAATCTATTCAACTTTTGTAAGATACATTTTCTCATAGATTTTTTTCAGATTCCCTCCTGTCAAACATACTCACTGGACAGTTTTGTCAGCTTTATGTGCACTGATATTTCGTAATGTACGTTATGTGGATAAATGAGAAATGCTAATTTCTGGGATTAGATATGTCATTTATTTTAATTTAATTGATGAAATTTTATTTCAGCTACCATACTGAAGTTACTCACGTTGCTGTGTGTAGGCTACAGCTGTTTCTAATTGCAGGCAGATACTTACCTCTCTCTCTCTGGGGAGTAGTGGTCATCTATGACTCGGTGTCGCTCCATTCGGTTCAGGGTGTTGTAATGCGCAGGAGTAGATCGAGTCCCTCGCAGTCCCTGATCCACATTCCGACTGAGGATGAAAGAAATCAGATTCTGAGTTTTGAGTGAGCCTGGATGACTCTCACTGCTTTGTACAAAGAATTATCAGCAATCGTGTTGGTAACAACATCTGTTAGCTGTCCGGACTTTTCTATACATTTAAGTTAAATAACTTTAAATCTTAAAGTTTAAAAAAATATCTCTCTTTTTTTGTTCCAATATGTTTCTTATGGAAATAAGAGGAAAGCTTTTTCTTTTTTTTTTTCCTTTATTAAAAAGGTTCATCTTGCACAACACTTCATTAGCCTTCCCAGACTTCAAGCAAAAAATTAGTTTCTGACAGAAACATACACTGTAAACAATTTTTCATGAGTTCTTGATTTTGGTTTTACTATAAACATGTAAACTGTAAGACACAATGGGGACTTGTGGCTGTTACAGTAGAGTGCAGCCTGCTGAAAAAATTGTCATCTGAATTTAAAAATAGCTGCTTGTTTTGCCCTGGAATACTTACTCTGTAATCTCACTTGCAAAACATCTAAAAAACTCATAACCATTTAATTAGCTGTAAGTAGTACCCGTAGTGCTTAGTTAAGGAGCACCAATCACCTGCACTAATTGAAACCAAAGTTTGCCTATCAATTGTTTTGTTCAGTTTATCAGTACCTACTAACACACACTAACTTTACTTTTTGTGCTCTGTAAAACCCACAAGAATAGGAAAACAGGAGACAATGGTTAACTGTAACAAATACTGGATAATGAAAACATAATTTTTTTGTATCGATTTGAAAATAACAAATTGGATGCTCTCCCTCAAGTTTTAGATCAGTAAATTCTTCTGTCATTTTGTCTGCCCTTTCAGTACCTGTCATACTTGTTTGTCATTTAGCAGTTTCTGACTAGTGTTAACCTGTACATGTATCCTTTACTGCTGCTGCCATGACATTATTTATTTCTGCATATAAGTGCTATAAAGGTGTTGCATTACACATAAACTTTTGCCTTCAGCTCCACCTCATCTGTTATAAAGTGTTTTCCACTCTGGCATTCATGAATCTGAATATTAAGTTTACCCTGGCTAGTAAAGAATAACAAGAGCGGTAGCAATTTCTTGTCAGCTAAGGTGCAGTGGGCCTTGGGTGGAGTTCGTTAACAAAATTAAGTAAGACTGAGAACTGCAAAATGGTTTCTAAGAAATACCATGGCCCAAAAACTCCTGCCTGCAGAGGTGTCAGTAATGGGAAATCTCTGGGCTTGCAGAATGCTCACTGCAGTTAGGACACCTATAGAGCAGCACATGTATAACAAATTCACCTGAACAGGGTGCAAATGTGGTCGATAATTCTTACAAATTTCCTGAGTACACCTACATTTTCAGTAGATCTAAAAAAGATATTTCTATAACCCATAGATTATACTTCTCTTCTACAAATCCTTAAGCTCTCAGAACCCAATTTTCTGAGCTCAACAAGTCCTCAAAGAATTTATTTGGTGTGTGAGCAGGGAAATATTATGCAAATAATGCATTTGATTCTGACATTGTAGGAAACAGCTGCAATAAATTTAAAACTATATTTAAAAATTCAGCTTTAGGAAAGTTAAAAAGAGATTTTGAGTATGTAAAGAAATCCAAGACTACAAGAAAATGAGAAGTAGATTTTTCAATGATGTTAAACAAGTGTTAATTACGAGCTTGGGTAAAAGATCTGCCCAAAATGCACACAGCATGGATGCCAACAGAAAAACATAAAAACACAAACATACACACAAAGATGTTTCACTCACATTTATGTCTATATCCAAGACAAATTCTGGTGATTTAGCATAGGAAATTACTTAGACTGAAATCAGTATAGTAAAAATCAGAATATGCCTCTTTTTGTCTACCATTTATGTCTCATTTCAAGTCAGGCTGACTTGGTTTTAGACAGGATTAGATTTCAAGTAGAAACACACCATTTCTGCCTCTTAGCTGTATGATGTGGGATGATTTGGAATCCTAATATCTCACTAATGCAAAAGGATATCATATAGGCTACATCCATTAGCAGAAATGGTAAGTAAAAACCTAAGATATTATGAAGAAATGAAGAGAATTTTAACTTAACAAAAAGAACAAAGGTAAAAGAAAGGAAAGCAGAACACAAGAGAATCAGGATGGCTGCAAGAACATGTACCTGCCAGGAAATATTGGATAACAGATCTTCAGTATTAAAATGGAATTGTGAACATTATGGGCAAAAGAGATAACTTCCATTTTCATTTCAACTGAATTACATCATCTGGAAACCTACCCATACATAGCAACAAAAGTACTGAAAAACAGGTTTCATTCCCATTTACATCTGTCCTTCTGCTTCCTTCCTCTTAAAAAATCTTATCCTGCAGAGTATCAAATCAATTATTAGGCATTATCCAAAAGTACTAACTTCTGGAAGAAATTTCCTGGTCTAATTTTCTCAAGATAAATAGTTACCAGAGATCTTCCAAGATCAGGAGTTGATATCTTTCACTATAAAAGTGTATGTCTGTGAGTTTATTCTTGATGATTTAGAAGTATGAAAAATATAGTAGAAAGGAAGATATTATGGGTAGCCAGGGAGGCTCCCCAGAACCTTAATTCTACAGAAATAAAAGGGTTGAAAACATCCACTGTCATATGAATGCTAAGGAATTATCGAACTATCATATACTATAAAACATGGCACCTGCAAATAGCTCTAGAAAATGAAAATGTGGAGAGATGATTTTTCCTTCCTTAGATTGGACTGTACTGAATTTTGGTGAAAAACTAGATATAAATAGGTAGAAGTAAGATACCATTATGTAATCATATAATAATAATAAATAATATAGTAACAATAAACCATAAATAACATAGAATTACAAATTAGGCACATCGCTATAATGTAAGAAAAAGACATTATTGGCTTTACGTAATTTTGTAACATCTAACCAATTCATTTCCATTTTAAAAGTCTGGAAATTATTTCCAGTATTGGTACAAGATGAATACCACTTTAATTTATATAACTGCATAGTTAAACAAGAGTTTACCTTTGTGGGGGAGGGACACTGGGAGACCACGATCTAGTCCGTCCTATACTATCTCCACGGTGAGGGGACCCTGATCGAGAACAATGATTAGATGACATTACTTGCTCTGGCACTGAAAGTGTTGAACTTTGAAGATCTGTCCCATTATGTCGGTAATCTAAAAAGAAATGCAAATATTCAGTGAATCTGAAGTTGCACTTTTCAACTGCCTGCCATATCTGTAGTAGTGAGAAACTCAATAAAAGATGGGATTTGATCAAGAATGTTATCACATGTTCTTGGGTTTTATAATAAAACATACATAAAGTTGACTTCTGTTGTTATGCTTTATTTAAGTACAATTACAGTTCCCATAGTTATACTTTAAAAGTATAGAAATTAATATCATGCACCAAACTGGGGACTTACCATTTATGGGTAATATGATGTATTAATAATTAAACTAATTAAACTCATTTTTCCTTAGAATAAAAAAGGTCACTATTGCATTTTTAATTAAAATTATATTGCAAATGTTATTTGTAATGTTTTTAAGTAGAAATGTCCATAATTAAAAATGAATCCAAAATTTAGTTTACAAATTTGGGATAGGAAGGTAATATGGAATTAAATAATGAGATTGGGTTCAAGAAAGATTTGTATTTCAGAAACAATTAAAGTAACAATGACTCAGTGACATTGGATTTCACTCACAATTCTGAACTAAAAAACACAATTCCTTCACAAATAGGCTAATCTTGAATAAGCCTAATAGAAGGCATAAATGGTCTAGGCAAAAGCCTCCAAGTTACACTGGCCTAAAAAGCTACCACATGGACATTTAACACAGACTTTAAATAAAAATCTTTTTAAAAAGCTGGATGTATTAAAAGTGATTGTCTTAATCTAATTGAAAAAGTTGTATTAATTGTCCTGTGGTGCAATACTCTCTGAAAAAAAAAAAGATGCTAGATATAGAGCAATTTCAAGTAAGTTTCCCCAAATTTTGTGAGGATGAAATTAAAACACGATGATAAGAAATTGAGGATTTTCAATTGTTAACCTGATTATAATGCTTAGCAGGAATATGTCTTCAGAGAGTTCCTGGTGGCTATGACAACTAATATAACTGATTTCTTTGTTCCAAAGACAGCAACCAAGTAAAGAATACTTAGAGAGATCCACCCGGCACTGGAAAAATTCTGGCTCATTCAACTGTTATGCTTTTCCCATGAGAATCTTCCAAGAGTGTAATAGTCTTCTGCTCATGATTTTTCTTATTCCTGAAAAATGTTCATTAGTACCTAAACAAAACCTTATGAATTCATTCCACTTTATGATTCGAAGAATGTTCAATATTTTCTACTGAGTACTCATATTTGCTTATGGTCTTACAACCAAGGACATTTATAAACAATCCTAATTCATAAATAACTTCTTCCTCCTATGTTTAGGTGTAAACTGGTTTGTGTGTATCTGGTATGAGTACATAAAGGGAAAAAAAGCACATCATCATTACATTACACTAATATAAGGATGCTGAGGATCAGGTAGTCTCTCCTCACTACACAGCAGTCAAATCATGTTATGTGCATCCTCAGCTAAGAGTCAGTAATTAAATAAAGATTTTATCCTATATATGAAGTAAATTTATTATCATAGGCCCTCACAAAACATATAGGGGCCAGTGCAACATAATTCTGAAATCACCAAAGACAAGATGAGGAAATTTTATCTGTGTTTTAAACAGGGTGTTATTCACTCCCAAGTGTAGGAGATAAAAAAATAATTTTTTTGTGAGTTAGTTTGGAAGGCAATACACTCAGCAATTCTGCAATACTTTAACCAGAAGTAAAAGAGCTAAAGTAACAGTAGTGGAAATCCCACCCTGCAGCAGAATCCTGGCAGGACCTGTGGACCTGGGGAGAGAGGCCCCTCCAGAGCGGGTTTGTGACCCACCCTGGAGCAGTTGGTTCCCAAAGGACTGAACCCTAAGGAAGAGACTCATGTTAGAGCAGTTCGTGACAAACTGCAGCCCGTGGGATGAACTGACATTGGAGAAGTTCATCCAGGGCTGTCTCCCATGAGAGGGACCTCACTCTGGAGCAGAGGAATAGAGTGAAGGGTTCTCACCCTGAGGAGGAAGGAGCAGAAGAGACAATGTGTGATGAACTGAGGGCAACCCCCATTCTCCTCTCCCTCTGGAGATGCAATATCCAGAGGGAGATGGGAAGAGGGAGAGGTAGAGAACCAGGAGGGAAGTTGAGACCAGAGAGAAGGAAGGGGTCGGGGGAAAGTTTTGAAATTTCAGGGGGTTCTCATTATCCTACTCTGATTTTATTTGTGATAAAGTAATTTCTCTGAGTTGTCTGTTTTGCCCATGACTGTGACTGGTGAGAGATCTCTTCCTGGCCTTATCTCGACCCACAAGTCTTCAGGCACACTTTCTCTCCAGTGTCCAGCTCATGAGGATGGAGCAGTTTTGGCAGCCACGTGGCACCGAGCCAGCGTCAATCCACCACACATAAGTAAGCAGCAAGTTATTATAAAGTTCTAGATATTGAAATAAAAAGCATGATTTACAGTACAAGAACACAGAGAGAAATATTGTCTTATTTTCTTAATAATGCATATCTACTGACAGAAAAGACAGAGATGGTTCTTTGTATTCTGAGTACACAAGGAGAATTTGTTGCATTTGGAGGTAAAAAACAATGTAGAGCAGTAATGTGAAGTAATAGGTAAACCCTTGGAAAAAAATCAGCAGTTTATATAATATTTGGTATGTACAGACATCGAAGTACAGGGGGAATGAGCAATGTCATAAGGTTTTCTAAGTGAATAAGCATAATGAAGGCCAAGGAAATCAATTAACAAAACACAAACAAAAAATCTTTAAAATTCAAAAAAATACTAAAAAGTCTAAAAAATTCCTAAAAATGAGAACAAGTAAATCAAAATTATTGAATTAATTAAACCTGAACATAGAAACAAATTAATTACTTTAGAACAAAAATCCTCCTCCAGCTGTAATTACTTATTGTAGTTGACCACTTGTGCAGTATTGCAATAAATCACAGTAGTTGACCGCTTGAGCAGTATTGTTGCAATACATTACTTTTTAATTAACTGTCAAATCTAATCCTGATCAAATAAGTGCTTTACATTAATTTGGAGACAGACACACCTTTTGGTAACTAACACTGGTACTGCTTCCTTATGATAATAAAAAAGGCAGAAACAATCAGCATTCCGAGCAATCTTGATAAATTTTGATAAATTTTTGCTTTTGAAGAAAACTTTTTACATTTTTGAAGAAAACTAGATGTGTTTAGCTGTGATCAAATAAATAGATTAATACTGTCTAATAATATTGTTGCCAGAAAATAAACTTTGACATTTATAATTCATTTACGTAAAACAAAAATTATTATATTTACAAACTCCTCTTTTGCCAACAGGTCACGCATTGAAAAGCAGCTGTTTGAGTAAGACAATCCACCAACATGGATTAATGAGGTAATTTGAAAGTTATCCTTCAGTTTTGTAGAGTCAATGTAGCTGTGATTTAACTGCCTGTACTGTAGGTATGATTTAACTTCCATTTTCAAAAATATTGCACATCTTGGAAACTACATCAGAGAAGGTAAGTAAAAACATTTTCTTGTGAGAAGAAATTATAGGCAGAAAAGACAGGTTATAAGTGCAGCTTGACCAATGAGTTGCTATTGAGCAAAGCAGATAGTTATTTATAGCAGTAGCAAAAATAGGATAAACATTATCCTGCTTGCAGCTATAAATATTGAGTCATTACCATAGAATCAAAGGCTCTATAACTATGGCAAGCCTCTTAAATCAACATAGAGAGTACACAGAACCTGATAATCAGTGTAGAGATAATCAGTGATAAACAACTGTGAGCTGCAGACACTTAAAAGACAGACACATGACAAACATAACTGCAATGCCACCACCTTCTCCTTTCATGGGAAGATTTCATTAAAAACTGATACATATGAAAAGAGGGATTTTACAAAGCACACTAAATACAGCTTCTTCAGACCTGAAGTTTTAGTTTTATCTGATTTAAGAGAGACTATTAATATATTTGACCTAAAGTATTAATCCACACAGCATAGCTGTACTAATATTATGCTATGCAGGGTACATGTTCAGTAAACACTGATGATTGAATTGTTATTAAATTACAAATCTTGCAGCCACAAAACTGCAGAAAATCACAAACTTCCCAATATTAAGTTCACGTCAACAGCCCTAAAATAGCCCTAAAAAGAATTAATTGAAGTGTACTAATGAAGATTTTAATTTAGATGCCTTGCTGCTTGATTTACTTGAAAGAAACTCCTCGTATGGAAATTGTTCTAGAAAGGCAGTACTAGAATGTCTGTTCATCACAGGCAACATAATTGACTTGTTTCTGACACTGATGCTAAGTGATGTTTTCTCCACTTTAACATTTGTACTTGATTGAGGCGTCAAGCTTTCAGATATTTAACTTTTTAACACTCACAGTGGTTGTGCTTAGAACAAGCACTAATTAAAAACAATTATATAATCAAATTGCCAGAAATGCTTAACATACCAAGATTTCACACATGGGCACTTTGGAGAGAGTTCAGTTCTTTTATATAAATGTGCTCAGCTTCTGGGGTGATTTGAACATCTAAATGAGGAATTTAGATGTCCTCTAAAAAAAATTTGCTGACAGTCACTGATCAAATAAATTGAATTATTAATATTTGAATACTTTATAAGTTAAAGATACATTATGTATTGCTTTGGGGATTTTATTTTTTTTGTATCAAAACATTATTTTGCAAATACAGGAAGAATGAATGTACAGTGAAAGGAATCAGTAAACATTACAGTAGGAACAACTGGTTACTTGCTGCATAGCAACTCAGTTCCTCACAGGAACATTTAGCTCTACAGTACTAATTGTATTTATGGGTCCATTACACCTGAGACAAGACTTTTCCTATGGAAAAGCATTCCCACACATCAATAAACTAGAACTTGCTGAGTTTTCAGCGCTGTTCCTAAGCCCAGCTTGATGTGCAAAGCTTGGGGAAAAAACCCCAAACCACCACCAGTACTATAAAGATGTTTCTTCTTAGTTAAGCACTCATCCATGTCTATTTGCATCTGTCCACAAAGTCCCCAAAACTAGCCTCCTCTTCACAGCACTGATTGCAATTTATCAGTCTTGTGGCATTTCCTTCTTAGAAGTGTTCTTCACCACAATTGTAACCCACCCCAACCAGCCTTTCCCTTATGCGAGAAGTATCCACTAAGAGCATCTCTGATTGGGATGCAACTTCATTGCAATTTTCATTGCCTATTAATGTCTTTGTCACTCCATAGACATAGGACTGTGGCATAATATAAACTGGCACACCAAGATCCTAATTTCTTAACTTTCTACAAAGAGAATGCTATTGATAACTAGTAATAATCTGAAAATAAAACTTGAATCAAGTTACACATTTCAAAGTGGAGTGATACAGCTTATATTTAAAAATGGTTTTGACTAGTTTTGACTGCTTTAAAGAAAAGCATTGAGAGGATTTGGATGTTTGAAGAGAAAGATGATTTTTCAGCTGAGGAAATGATAGTGAAGGATTTCTTTATTTTTTAAATAATTAAAGTATTACATTCAAAATTTAAATAGGAGAATAAACTTGTTAAATGGAAAGTATACATTAAGAAATAAAATTAAAAATGCAAGAAAAGCTTGAAGAATTATAATATGTTTAAGCATAAAGTTGTAAATAATATATACATTATTTGTTTGATAGAAAGGAAAATGGTTAAAGACCCATTGATCTAGGGGGTCAGCATAAGAACTATTTAACAAGGCTTGAATTTCAGTTTGGGAGGGGGATTTTTGTGATACAAAGACTAACATTTTTAACTCAAGGAAGAGCTCAGAAAGAAGAGATTTTAGAGCAGGGCATTTGGTATCAACATACAATAAAATAAAAGCCTTGACAGTGTTTATGTCTGAAGTTACTGGGCTTTTGGGTCACTAGAGGCTCCCATTTAGGGCTTGCTGGTGATCTACAATGAAATCCGTATTTTAGTAGGGATAGAAGTAATCCACTCCAATTGCTAATGCTGTAAGATGTCTTTCTATAGGCAGTTGATTTCAATCTGTAACCAAAGTGTGTTTCCTGCATCTGCTTTGAGAAGCAATCATCCACAGGAATCGGGCATAAAAATTCAGCCCACATTATCAGCAAATAAGAGAAAAAGACATTACCTCTGCAGCAAAGGCTGCAACATGACAGTGAAAGCACTCTTTTGAACAAAGGATTCCTCAGGTGTTTTAAGAAGTGAAGCAAAAATGGATAATTGCTTTTCATTCTTCAAACACAGAAATATTTTTGTAAGTTCAATAATAATTTCTGTAAAGACGATTACTATTTTTTCCTAATTTACTCGGCTCTAACTATCCTCTGAATAAATATGTTCTTTGTATTCTTATTTGCTCCTGAAACATACAGCTATCTTCTGTGTAATGATAAAAATTTATCCCTATAAATGTTTTTCTTCTAAAAGCTGGAGACTGCATTCTTTTAGTTGGAAAAGCTCTTCTCTATAGAGACTTGTAATGCAGTCCATGCAGAATTCACTGCTTTATATTCATCCATGATTCATCTGTTGAAACATATCTCAGATTACAAGTGTTTCATAATACATAATCTGTTGTAATGCAGATGAGATATTGGTACAGAACTGAATTATAAACATTAATATCTTTCTGAATATTTTAGTGTTACAAAAAACAATAGGTGAGAATTTTATGATTAAATGGTCTTGACAATACATGTCTCTGTTCATAAAGTCAGACTCAGTAGGTTGCTTGTATTCCCTAGGTTCAACATACAAAAGAAAATATCTGGGAAGAAAACTATTTATAAATTATAGTCCATATAGATTGAATTTGCTAACTGTAATGCATTATTAACTTTGGACACTAAAAAGAAAAAAAAACAAAAAACAAAAAGTCAACCTGCCTTTCGCTGAGTTGTATTTTTTTTTATAATATAAATGATGCTTTATAAACCTTTCTGGAATTTACAAAAAAAATCAATATAAAAATAGTCTATTGCTTTTATGAAAAAGGACATAAGAACATTCTAAAGGGCAGGTGTAGATACTGATGTACTCCCACACAGAGCTGCTCACAACAGACAACTTTAATGGCCAAGATTTATTGCTCAGGGCAGCAAAATAAATGCTTTAAATTGTTTGAGAGTTAGGTATAACCAATCTAAAGACATAACCATAACTGCTAATACTGCTCATTCCACGATCCTATGGTAAGATTAATGCCAGCAAAGATTAAATATAATAGAGACTTTATTCTAGGGTTTCCCAAGATGAATGCATATTATATTTGAATTTTAGCTACTTTAGAAACATAGAAAATCTAGGAGAAAGCTGCTTTTTAAATAATACGTCATATGTCATAACCCTTTGTGACAATTTCTGTCGGAGAATACATGGGTAGCCAAAAAAAGGACATTGAATTTTTTCAATCTGTTTATCACTATTTTCGTAAAAGCCTTTCCTGTTGACTGAAACAACAGACTGAAGTTTATTACTTTTGTCTAAGCAGGCTAAGATCCAAGCCACAAGAAGTAATAGATTTTGTAAATAATTCTTCCAAGAGGTCATAAAATCACAAAATGGTTTGAATTGGAAGGGAACTTTAAAGGATATCTAATCAATCATTATAAATAAAAGTAAAATGAAAAGGAGCAAAAAGATGTTTTTTATTCTTCTTAAAGGTTTCTGGAGTTTAGTTCACAGGTGTGATACTAGAAATTAATTTTATGGAAAGCATCATTGAGAGTACTCGAAAGATGTTGGCAAGTTTACCACATGTAATGCACTATTTATATAGCAGACAGAAAAAGAGCAAAGTGTCATGTTAAATAAAACCTGGAAATACAAAATGAAAGAACTGGGGTAAGTAAGAAAGAAAGAAAACAAAGAGAGACAAATGGTTTCATGCAAACAGCTCATATACTCAAACCAAGATTGTGATGAGGTTACAAACAAACACAGGAACTTTAAATGATAGAGGGAATGATAAGGAGAGTGGCTGGTAAGACAAGACAAGACTAAACCAGAAGACTTACAAATGTAGTGGCAGCAGCACAAAAAAGTAAGACACTAAATTAATATTTTGAAACCTAAAAACCATCAAATTTTCCTACCCACACAGCCAGGCTGAACTGAAATGCAACTAAGGTGTAGAAGTGTTCAGCAAAAATTCAATGGCTTAAAGACCCTAAAAAACCCTAAAAGTATGTCAGGAACTCAGGTAAGGGAAGTAGGCTCATTCATTCAAACTTTAATAACATATTTTTACAAGTTGTCAAAGGATAAATTTATTGAGTCAAAGTTGTAAATTTAGGTGTTTCATAAGAGTCCTGCTGATGTTCAAGCACCTGGTAAAAAAATTCTACAAAACTTGGTAACTCTTTCCAGGACAGGAATAAAAAGTCACTTTCAAAATGATGTTACACTGGGCACTTTAGAAATATAACCATTAAATCCACTTCTTTCCTAGCTTTATTTCTAGACTCCTAAATTAGATTGGTAAATTTTTAATTTAACTGGCCCACAGCAATATTAAAGCCCTTCTTTTTGGGAGGACAGGTAATTTGAATTGCCTTAGAGACTACTAATTACAGACAGAAAGCTCATCAAAGACCAAAAGTACAGTAAATAGGAAAAAAGAACTTCTGAGGATGGCTGCCTCTTTGGTTCCAAAACTTCACACCACTCCGGCTACCTATCCTTCCCGTGTTCTGACTGTAAGAAGGCAAGCAGGGGAGTGGAAACATAAAAATGCTGTAAGTTTTCCTTAACCGTTTTCTAATTAAGGTAACAATCTGAAAACTGCACCTGTTACTGTTTGAAGATAAATGTTTTAAGGAATACAGAAACTTTAGTGGTTTTGCAGGCCTTGTGTTATTTTTTAATCTGGTTAAACTGCTGGAACCTCAGCACAAATATGACTTGCCCTGCTTATATCATAAAATCTGTAAAATTTTATGTCAGTTTATATAAAGGGATTTTTCATAAAATTTGCATGCTGTTTATTTTAAAAAACAGAAAAAGTTATCTCCTTATCCCAGCAAGTGCAAGACCCATAGCATAAAATAGTAATATACCAGGGTCAAAAATTTAGCACAGCCTATGAGCTAACCATGAAATAGCTGGAAATAAAAGGATGACTATGGAGGCAAAACAGAAATGCATCTAAACTCAGACTGGTAACAGTTTTTATAACAGGACTATGCCAACTCATACAATTAGGTAGCTCACTAAATGTCTGGATTTATCAATACTTGGCTTCACACCATCCTATGATACTCAGGATTGCCTGTCTCACCTCATTTTTATTCCCTCTAGTTCCAAGGTGAGCTGTACTCCTTCTCATTCCTCTTTCCTATCTCCCCTTCCTGAGCCTCCAGCAGAATGTCCTATACCCCATATGGTGATGGATGGCTGTGTGGCAGGAACAGGCGTTGACTGACCTGAGCAGATCAAGGTCTTACAGCTGCTGTGCAGACCAGACAGATTTTACTGCTCAGCCTCTACTCAGGAATGCCCAAACCTCACTAATTAACACTTGAGCTGGACCTCACCCTAGAGAACCAAAAACTGTCTAGCACAGAAAACTCTGTGTGGCTGTGGGACTCAGGAGCAAGGTTTAGTAGTGGACTTTGCAGTTCTAGCAGTTGGACTTGATCCAACCTAAAAATGTCCATGATTTGATAATCTTAAACATATTCTCTGTTGCAGTCATCAAAAGCATATGGTTATGATTTTATTGTTTTCAGCTATGATTATTTTTTATCTAGTATTATCTTTTCTCTTAGAAGAGGATACATACTCTTTGATTTGATAACTGTTTTTCTCAAATAGGCTCAATTCCAATACATAGTGAAACAGATTATCTGCTATCTCCTGGCCTGTCTTAAACATTCATGTTTCAGACCTTTGGCAGTGTTATTTTTCCACCATGAAATTTTACAGGCTATATCAACCACAAATGTCTGTCAAAAAAAATTAAATGAACACTTCTTGACATTTATTAAAAATGCTACCTTGATGCTATTCCTATCATTTTATAAAAGCAATAAGGACATTCTCACACTGACTCTTTTCCCCCATTAGTAATTTTTTAGTTTAGATATGCATTATGCGTAATATTTATTTTGTGTCTCTTAAAAAAATATATACTTAAGTTCCACTTATTTTTTATCAGAAAAACATTTCAAAGTTCATAATAAATTATAAATAAGAAATAGTTCTACTAAACATGGACAAGTAAATTTAAACATTAGTACCTGAAACAACACCAATTCCATCATCACAGTCATAATCAGAAACTTCACTGTCACTGATTCTTTTGGATCCTGGAAAAAGAAAAGACATGTATCATTTTCCTTCCTGTAAGTTAAAATTATCAGTTGTCAATAATACTTAAATAAATGTATGGATTTCATACTAGACCATGCATTATTATTATCAGCATATAAAGGTAGTTATTCCTGTTATAATTGCACATATATGACTGCAACAATTATTTCAACTAAATCTTTAAAGTAATATAAAATGAAATGTTGAAATACATCTCCATGGCATTGCTTTAATGAAATATTTTATCTACTTTATATTCATTCCATATACACAGATATTTGTATTGATTCCATACAGAAACTGGTATCACACTGTTCACCTTCCAAATTCCATATACAAGACACCATCCCTCCCCAAAGTCTCTGAGTAGCAGAAGGATTATTAATAGTAATAATACTAAATGCATGTAGTACTTTCTTTGAGTTCTCAATAAATATTGTCAGGAAAAAAAGGTGGCATCACACATATAGTGTGCCATGGAGCACGAGCAAACTATTAAATGTACACCTGCCAAAATAGCTAGAGCTGAGCTGGCAAAAGCAGATTCCACTTCCATGATTAGAGCTCAAATATATGTCACACAGGACAAGTAAATATGTCAGGTTTTGTTCAGCCTAATTTACTTCAGTCTTCTGTGGCATCTTTTAAATAGTTTTTGATTACTGTTATCAGGGTTAAACACTGGCATGTGACAGATACTTCTTTTAAATTTGAAAAAATCCCTGCTCTTCAGCAAGATGGTGTGTCTGTTTTAAGTTTCCAGCCATCTAAAAATGGGTAATTAGAAGGCAGAAACTTTAATTGGCACCAGACCTCCTATCACGTGCAAGATTTTTTTTCCTGCCTCAGGACAATTTTTCTAAAAAATGTAGACACAAAATTATCACTAAAAACTAGTAGTAAACCTGAAGACCAGGACAAATCAGTCAACTCTCTATCTGGGTGACTGGCACAGAAGGATGTTTACCCTCCTTTCCCAACAGAAAACTGTAAGAACATGTACTAAGAGGGGTTTTGACAAAAATAAAGAGTTTTCAATTTAAAGAAACTTTAGAAATTGTTTGAATTATAAGAACTGCTGTCATTTTTTAGACCACTGAGTATTTGTTTACCTACCCACTAGAGGATAGTGGAAGGTCCTTCTTTAGCAGAAGGAGCATGTTTCCAAGATCTGAGACTTCTCCTAAGCCATCCTGCTTACAACAAGTAATCTACTTCTCCACAAATTCACATAATTTCATTTTTAGTCACATTATTCTATTGGTGCCTATAATATTCTGTGTCAGCAAATTCTGTAATTTGAGCATTCATTGTGTGAAATCAACTTCCCTATATTTTATTTCTATTCTATTATTTACAACACTGCTCTCCAAGCTTTTGTGTTCTGAGAAACATGAATCAGCATTCTGTGTTCTTCTAGAGTTATCTCGTTGGTTTGCATTTTTTTGTGCTGAAATATCATCCTTCAGTTCCTTTACATATGCAAACCATTCCATATTTCTGTTTTCCTGCTGTATTTGTTTGTATATTTTCTATTTCTTCTGTGCCTTTTATGAGAAGTCAGAAGTCACTCCAGCAATTAAGAAGTGGGTGTATGAATTTATAATCTAGACTGCAGACTATTTCTTTGACAATAAAAATTTCTCAGCCTAAAACTTATTCAGCTAAAAAATGGTGAGTGATATGTGCTAATTCTTAGAAGACAACATAGCCTGCAAATCCTTTATGCAATTTCAGTAAAGAAATTTTAATTGTGGTTATTTAAGTGTACTAAAGGTTGATGCTTTCCTCACTAATAGGAAATTAAAATTAGTTCTGAGAAAGTCATGCAATTCTCATATGGTAGCTCAATTTATTATAAATTTTTATAAATAGCCATGCTATATTGGGGAGGGGACAAATATCTTTGAATTCAAAAAATAACAAGTAAAGTTTTTCTCTAAAACAAAAAATTACAAGCAAGTGATGACAATTAGCACTCAAGAAAACCTAGATGATGAGGGCAGAAATGAAGGAAAAGGTCTCTACCTCCTCTGATTATTCTCTTAATTGTAAAGGTCCAGTCTCTTTTCCCCCAAAGAAAGCATCCCTTACACCTGAGATGTCCCTGATGCCATTTTCAGGAGAACCTTCTACTGGTGTGGTGATACACATGCCAGTGAAGAAGGATTACTCTCCATTCACCTCAGCAAGTGATTCAAATCCAGGTCTTTAAATGAGGACAATATTTGTGACCAAACACTAAGCAAGAGAGCTCCACAAGCTGGTTGGGGTTTGGCTGGGACCTGAAAGGCAAAAGCCCCCAAAGGGAGTGCAAAGCAGGGGGATTCTGCTTTTTGGTAACCCTGACACTGCTCTGGCAGTGGGACTGTGGCTGCTGTGCAGAGATGCAAATAATGTCACTCAGGCCCTATCAGAGAGAGGATTGTGGAATGGGAAGATGAGGGCAAGTGAGCCTGCTGATGCTCATCACATGGCTGCTTGGAAAGGTTTTCATCACGAAAGATGTAAAAGGCTGAATCAACTATGATTTGAATAGATGTCATTTACTCATCAACTAATTCATTCTTATGAATGAATCTAATTAATTACAACTGAGGTTGCTTTTATTTATGTTTATATTTACAGCTAAGTACATCTGCTTTAACATATTTTTAGAATATTATATTCTGTATTCAGGAGGAGATATTTGCATCTTTGAGGATGAAAATAGTCAGCTGTTGTCACAGTGGGCTCTAGACTTCCCAGCTGTGTAGCTAAAATTATATATTGTTGTAGTCACAGGATACATCTGGCAAAAGAGAGAGATTAAGAAGCTTCAACAGACCACAGGTATAAAGGACAAGGTTTTCTCTCTCTCCCTCTCCATCTTCTCAAGCCACATGCACTTGTTCCAGAATCTCCCAATACCTCAGCTGCACATCATCTTCCAGGATCCAGAGATCTGAGCATCAGGGAAGAGCCAGGGCAAGAGAAAGTGAACAGGCCAGGATTGAGCCCAAGAATGGGAGTAGAAAAATAATAAAAGCAAGGGAAGAATCAGATTTCAGTGTTTTCTCAAACTGTATTTGCCACTGAAAAGACAAGAGTCTCTCGTAACACCTGACATCCTTAAACATGAAAGCTTGATCTGTTAGATGAGATATGAAGCTTATTCAGCTCAGATCATCTATCTCCTCAAGCTGTTACAAGCCAGCTCTAACTACTAACAGACATAAACCAACTGCAGAAAAATCACGTTTAAGTAATATTTTTCATTTCCTTACAAATGTAAATTTAAATTATGATAAAGAAGTCAGAAGAAATTCAAAGCAGAATTAATTACTTGATTTTATCTTTGGCAATCAGTGTTTTCAGGAAGAAGGAAGGAAAGCAGTGTCAATTAAATCTGTAATGTCAAGAACTACTGCCTGGAATATATAACTTCTGCAAAGGAATCAGATTATACATATTTAAAACATCTTCCATTAACTTCAGAAATGGAACAAACTAGAAAGTGCACAGGTCAAAATCTTTTATTGAACCAAGTATTTGAAATGTCAGTATAATTGCTGGCAGATTATTTTAATATTTCTTGGAATTTTTCAAGACTAATTTCATCTGCTGTATATTAATTTTAGATCGTAATTTTCTTTTTAATCTATTGACAATGTAAATGTGAAGATTTAGGCATGTGTCCCACCTTAGCCATGTCTTTTCAAAGTACTACTTCATTAACTAATTTGAACCACTGATTACACAAAAGAGAAAGAGCAATTAGTATTTTATCTGGGAAATGTGACATTGAAGTCTCTCACAAATTATTGCAAATTAATATTGCGAATGAAACTATTATTTAGTATTTAGTTAATATCTTAAACTCTTTGACTCATACATTATAACATAAGGTTCTAAAATCAAGAGCAAGGAGTTTAAATCCATTCTTAGATAAATTCATAATTCAGTAAAAACCTAATATTCCTAGATACTGTATACATTAAATGAATGCATTGGTGCCAATGGTTTTCCTGTGGTTAATATTTGCTTTGATGCCATTCCACTAGTATGTAGTTTATTTTTAAAACATTATTGGAGGTATAACTCCCCTTCTGTCTTATAACTGGGCAGTAATAGATGTCAAATACAGACTTCCACCTAGATTAACAATTATTACAGTTATGGACTGAAGGCCATAAAATATAAAAATAGACCCCATGCTGCTGTAACCCTCAAAAATGCCTTAATTGAGCCAAACTCCAGCCCCAGTAAAATAAATATATATATTTTTATTCCATTTAGCAAGTTTGGGTTTAACAGCCTTAAACTATCAATAAACTTTTCAGGGGAGAGTTCACACTGGAGACAGTGGAAAACCTTCCCATCAGAACTTGTCAAGGTTCAACATCGTCCTGCCCTTCCACACCTTCCTATTCCTTCCCTGCAATGCTGCTGAGGCTATCACCCCACCCAGCACGAGCTCTGTGAGAACGTGTGCACAGCACAACTGAAGTTCACAGCACCTGCAGTGTAGCTTCCATTGCAGGGCTGGGGGAAAACCCCATCACCTAAAAAGCATTAGGACCATTATTTTCAATTTCCATTTAGGAAGTACTCTCTATTTAATTTTTTTTACTATTCAGATTTTTACTTTCTATTACGCGGAAAAGGAATTTATAATACAGTAGTTTCTTAGTATAAAAACATTTCCATTTTTCATCCTCAGGAATGAAATAATGTAAAGAAAAAAAATGAGGTGTTTCATTCAATTTCTTGAAGGAAAAAGTTATTTTTTGTAAACTTTTTACAGGATGCAGTGCTGGTGGCCATGGAAAGCTTCTAAATAAAAATAATATGGGAAAATTGAAAAAAGGTTAACAGAATATTCTTTGGTTTGCTCAAGCCTGTCAATGTTTAAAAAGCATTTGGACAATGTATTTAGTGACATGTTTTAGCTTTTGGTCAGCATTGAATGGTTGGGCTCTTGGACTAGATGATTGTGATTAGTCCCTGCCAACTGGAATAGTCTATGCTATTACAGAATAACATTTCCCTCCACAACAACATTCTAAATAATTTGAACTGTCCCAGATGAATGAAACAATATGCAAATATAAATATTTTCTTACAAAGCAACTAAAATCTGTGGAGGGTTCCAAAAAACCTTCTGCTTTCTACACAACAACTGAAGTAGGCACACAGCTTTTCTTCACTCTTATTAATATACAGGGGAAAGAATTTGAAATACCTTCTGTGCTTCATATAGTCCCCACAGACATTTCTGACAGATCTCAGGAGAACACAGGAGGTTCAAAGCTCTACTAAAGTGCATATGAGCAACCAACATAGTTATCAAAATGAACTAGGATAGGGGATAGAATGAGAAATAAAATTAGTGTGAGTCAGACTAAATACAGAAGAAAGTGCCAAATTTATGGCTCGGGAATTCTGTGCTTTTCTTGTGGAGAAAGAAAAATATAAAAGGAAAAAGAAAGCAGTCCATGCTCCCAGCCCTGTCCCTTACAATGCAGAATGCAGTCCACAAGATTTTGTGGACTCCTTGGGGCGAGAAAGGCTAGTGAAGCATGCTTGCAGTTCCTTCCCTGGAGCTCACAGAAGGCCTTCACCACCACTTTAAGTCATTTAGCATTGTCTGTATTTCTTCTGTGTTCAAAGCTGACATATAAGCAACCCCAAAAGAGTCTCATAACAACTGTTTTAAGAATTTGCCTTCTGATATTCATGCAGCCTGTGCCCAAGGGTTCTTAGTGTGAGCTAACTTCTCATGCAGTCCTGCTGTCTCCATGTCAATCTGTCACTTTATCCTCCTGCACATATTACTGGGGGTTTAGAGGCTTTTGACCAATTTCATCTGCACTGACAGAGTATAAATATCAAATTCTATTAAGTTCCCACAGATCTTTGATAATTGTTAGAATAGGATAGATGAGAAAGATAAAACAGAGACATACAACTTCTGGATAGAAGAGAGAAATAGAAATTGGAAGTCCTTCATCAAAAAGAAACTTTATCCAGATAAAATTTGTGTCTAATCCACATGTGTGCAAGTCCACAGATGCCACACCAAACTTGGTCTCTCCCCATCCAAAGATATCGTAAAACATGAGAAGATGTGGGATTATTTCAGGAGAGAAAGGAGTGGAAGAAATATGGGACACTGACGTTAGATGTAATGGAAAGTGGATTTCATTAGTACTACTCTTGAGAAATTTCTGCTCCAAGGGAGTTTAGTTTCTCTCTATCATAGTATGGATCAATTTTCATAACAACGTGAGTTCCATTTGTTAAACATAACTAAAATATAATTAGTTGAACCAATTCTCAAAGAGATTCCAATAATTAAAACTGCAAAAACTGCAAGTCCCACATGAAATGCACAACGAAATTTAAGTTGGTAAAAACTGTATGTTATTAATTTCCTTATATTTTTTTAAGGCAAATTCCTCAGCTAGAGCTGGATTTGTAATGGGGGATTTATATCAACAAAAAATGTGAAAATATATACCAGTGTAAATACTGATTTTGCCAGTACTTCAGTTACCCCAAGTCTGTATTCTAAAAATACTTACACTAGTTCTCAAACAGCTGTAATATAATAGCATTCCTTTTAATCCAGTTTAAGCAAAATAGCATTTTTCTAGTATAGTTAATAAAGCTTACTACAGTTTTCCTACCATATCTCTACCTAAAATAAAGGCAAGCAAAGCAAGTATGGTGTAACAATATTGCTCCAATATCAATACTGAGATATTAAGAATAGAGAAAGAAAGCCAACAAGAGACCTATTACTGAAAAGCAGACAAGAAAAGCCAAAGAACTTTTATGCAATTTAGTATCTGCACAATAGGTAGCAAAAGCACACCAATAAAATATCAAATTAAATTTTGCACGTATATGGAAGCAATAAGCATTTCTGGCATGCTGAAAATTTACCTGAATTATATGAATAAAAGCCTTTATCTGGAAAAAAAATATTGAAATGAAGTAGTGTCAGGGAAAAGTACATGAATCAACACATGTAACAGGGATGATTTGAACCTTAAACTTTTTTTTAATTGCTGCCAGAAATGGAAGAATTTGATACAGTAGGCCACATTTCTTCAAAATAATAAAACTCAAGCAGCTAAGAGAAATTAAACCACAAAAATGCCAGTCACTTCTAGATCAACAGTTATACATAAAAGCCACAAAGAACTGGTAAAGCAATTTCAGTAATTTCCAATTCTGAAATACAATTGCACATTTTTACTATAAGTGTTTAACTTTTTAAGGGAAAAATGCATATTCAGCTAGGCATATGATATGAGGTGCCACCTTTAAAAATATTGCACACTTCTGTTGGCACTGCAGCACTAGCAGAACTTTCCCAAGATGTAGTTTTGAATCCTACTTTAACAGACTCTCAAGTGATGTGCCAGTCAATCTTCTCCCTCCTGCTAGGCCTTGATTTGGTAAATATGTACATACCTGAGAACCTTAATTACATACTGTAGTTACCAGTGAATTTTAGAATCCTGATATGAGCTCAATGATTAAATATTTGGAAGACCTGATTTATTGTTTGAATTCCTTAAGTCTGACTGGTTTATGTATTTTAGCTTTCCATACAATCATACCAATTTTTCTAAACTGAAAAAAATAATATTATGTGAATACCTAGACAATGCTGGAAATGTAAAATGTTAATTGCATTTGTAGATTTTGAAAATATGACGTCCATAAGATGTCATAATACAAAGAAGTCAGGAAGCCAGAATAACATTAATAATATCTTGTCATTAGCAAGATTTTATGAATATTTTTATTCCTTGTAGTTGACAAGCTCACAGACACCGTATTAAACAGAAAAGAGTGACAGTCTAAGTAAATGATGCACCTCAGATGATATGATATGACAGTGTTAGAGAAAATTTCATTTTCTTGCCAAATGGTGCTGTTAATGGATTCACTGGATGACTAAGTGCCTTCTGGCAAGTCACACTTTTTCTGACATCCAGGTACTAACTATTTTAATATGTGGATCATATTACTAAATCATCTGCTACTTACAATTTCTAACTCTCTATATGTTCAACTTCAGTTTCTTGATAAATGTAATGCATTTTTATGTCCCAGAGCCAGAATTCCATTAGGCAATATAATTTCAAAGTGAATGACAGGGTTTTTTTCAGCATCACCTACAACCTTTTAGATGTGATTTATTGTGTAACTTCTCTAATATTTTTATTCCTTAATACTAATCTCTTCTGGTTATGAATTTCATTTAAAAATGACAGTTATTTGGCTACAAAAATATAAAAAATGTCATTTAGAGACTTTGCCTAGTTTACCCTGACATCAGGTTTTACCCGAACACTGGAGGTGGAAGCGTGCCACATGCCCTCAAAAAAAATTGATTAACACAGTCTAGAAATTATTCATATAGTTAAAAATTATGGGTTTTCTGAATTTAACTGCTGGACAGATCTTTAAAAGGGTTGAGCTTCTTGAAGAGCAGATGAATATAAAATTAGTGAGATTAAAATGGGATTGAGGACTGAGAGAGCCATGTTCGTTTCTGTATGTTCACAGCACAGAAAGGAAGAAGTCAGAATAGTATTAAAACCATCTGAAAACTACATTACACAACAGAAGAGTAGTTTAATAACATGATTTTATCAAGTAACCAGAGAAATAAAGTCATTCTCTTAAACTGCTTCAAAACAGATTTTGAAGTATTTTTGTAGTTTAATTACAATTTAGTAAATTAATATTCTAAATGAGCTTCTTTTATTAGAAAAAGAAAACTATTTTGATAGTTTAAGGCCTTTTTAGACATCCCTGTATCATGTTAAATACCTTTTAATTAAAGTATTTAATAAACCATAGATGTACAATAAAATAGAATAAATAATAGATGTACAATAAACACAATACTGGTGTGTGTATATATATATATATATATATATATATGTCCATATTCTGTGAACAAAATATCCGTGCATGCAAAGAAAGATAACATGCCCAAGGCCTGTGCTCCATTAAAAGAAGGAGAAAAATTAAGGAAGAAGCATGAAAGAGAAAATTAATTGTCATTTTTACTCTCTAGGGTAAAATTCATGTAATGAATTAATCATGGTCTGTGCCACTGACCATAAAATGCTCCATATTATAATTTGGATAAAAAGTCACTGATGCATGTTTCCATTAGTACAATTCACTTACCTACTAGTGAACAGCATCATTATAATTTCCTTAAGTAAGGTACAGCCACATTCATCTAAAATTATCACGCTGACTTTACCAAACTCACAACAAGCCAAGAGGAAATTATTGAGACAGAAAGATCCCGATTCTGCAGTAAAATAAACCTCTACAGAGCTCCAAGGAAGCGAATAACTTCCAGTGGAAGAAGATTTGCCATCATTTCACAGGGGCTTATATTTCACAGATTAAAGTTTCAGATACATTTGTAATAAATTATTGTTAAACTTCCATGATTTTGGTACTACAAAATTTATATTTTGATGTTCTACAATACAGACTTGACAGCTTTACCATTTAAATAATGGAAGAGAGGGATTAAATTAATAGTTATGACATTCCTCCTTGATCTGGTGGTAGAGCTACAGAACATTCAAAAAATAAAAATTGTAGCACCCAGCAATGACAAGTCCATCTAAAAATGTTTTTTCAGAAATTAATAATTAGTGGGATTTTTTATTTTTAAATTCAATCTATCAGTTTTATTTTTTCTGGTCAGATTTAATCATTTTGTCATGTTAAGGTCTCAGCATTGCTGCAGAAAATAGTCTGATGGAAAAATGTACAAAGTAAAAAGCTGAAAAGATGACAAAAATTTTCATGCTATCCAAAACACTTCATTTACACATTATAGATTTTCTTTATTCCCATCCAAAAAAATGAATAAAATTTTTTTAAAAAATGTTATATATAGCTTTTTGCACACTATATGCAGACTTTTTTAGAACGTAGCTATTGTCAAATTTTGTTCCCAGAGTTTAAATTCTCATAATTGTGATTTCTCTCCCTCCAGATTTTTTATGTGTCTGGAGAATCATGTAACTCAGTGAATGGAACCATTGATTAATTTAATTCTAAGAGTAATTAAAGTAAAACTCTCTTTACAAGAAAACTACTTCAAAGTCCTTTTATTTACTTTTATTTTTATTTTTATTGATTTTTTTTCTGGTCTTCAGGTATTAAAAAAACCCAGCATTTTGGACTTCTACATGTTGACTTCAAATTTCTAAATTTTTGAATTTCTAAAATCTTTGAGCTCTTCTTGTCAGCAGAGTTTATCTCCCATAGATTTATTTCTTTTCCCTTACTGAGGAGGTTCAAAATAAAAATAAAAAATATTTTTAAAATCATATTGTGAATTCTCATGGTATTTAAAAACTGTACAGATATGCTGCTGTACAAGCCTATGATGCAACAGGAGATGTGAAAATGTCTGGGTTTACTGCTTTTCATTTAGCTGTTACCTACACTGTCCACTGCACTCTCTGTGGGCTGCAGATCAGTAATTCAGACAGCTTCATTTTAAAGCTGCAGAATCTGACTTAGAAAACTAGTGTCAGTCACTTTTCAACCCTAAGTATTTGGGAAAGTCTTAAAACATTTGGAGTAAAACAAAATTTGCTTCGGAATCAAATTCAGCATCAATATAAAAGCAAAAAAGTTGTTTTCCAAAATAAAAAATAACCCCATATTCTTTCTCAATTCAAAAATATCGGCTCACGCTGCCGGAATGTTCACACTACACGGATATAACTGCAAAAGATGGAATAAGAATACATCATATCCAATTTGATTTCTATCTCTATGTTCTGGGCTCATGGAGAGGAACTAATTTTAGATACACAATCCCATGGTATAAACCTTGCTTGATTTCTGTATCATTTCTCAATAAATAGAAATACTGACAATAATTTCCACACCACTGATCCTACCAATCATGAACACAGCATCCAAAGTGTATTCAATTTTGCATGTATTCTCCAATAAGATTCTTAGCTAATGTGAGATGGAAAAAGTAAGCTACTAACAACAACAGTTCCTAAATATTCTCTAAAGTTATTTTTAATTTTCTGGTTACAATGTTTTTTAGAGGCAAAATGCAAATGAACTTTGGTTTGTTTGTAATTCTAGTTAAAGTTGTCTGGAATTCTGTGTATATGGCTGACTTTGTGGTAAATGTTAGAGAAAAGTAAATAATTTTAAAAATTCACTTCAAAAGTTCGGCACAGTAAGTAAAATAGACCTACTCATTACCCTACATTTCACATAAGAAAAAGCTTAAAATATACTCATTGGATCAGGTTATGAAAATCTGAAATATAATTAGCTGAAAGAGCTAGGAAGTCATAATCCTATGTTCTATATTAGTTCCAGTTTCTAAGTAAATGTCTGTCAAAAAACACAAAGGAGAAAGTATGGGAATGGTTCTTTATCTCTAGGAAGCAATGGAATGTATGGATCAGAGGACTGGGAAAGAGAAGGTGGACAGCTGACTTAGATCAGTCTCTACCACAACACACTGCCCACTCAAAGATATTGAGATAAATATATGCAGAAACTAAGCTACTGTCTCTGAAAGCTGGTTCCTAAAAAAACAGCATATGGGGCTCTGTGGGAAGCTTGCACTTTGCTACTGGCAATCTGTAAATACAGCTTCACTCTTCAGGGCTGACAGTCTGCTCTTCTTCAAGAACACTGCAATCCAGTGATATTAAAAAGAGAATAGAAGTGGTAAGTGTAGGTGGTTCTTTTAAACTACCTTTAGAGAGTAACATTTAAGTATGGTCTGCAAAGATATGTGTTTATCACTCGGCAATCATGAAGATAAAAACGCTTAGATGTGTAATGTGTATTTATACAAACAAAAAACAACCTTGCAATTCAAAATATCGCTCCTGTCATTTCTCACACAAACAATTTTTGGGGGTATTCCATAAAGTCTTTCATATTGTACTCACTAATTCTATACATAGAGGCATTGCAGAAAAGAACAAAAGGTAGGAGGACTGAACTGCTCAGATTTTGCAGCCCCAAAAAATTGAAATCAGCCTGCTTGATAACAGCCCAGTACATGTTCTAAGGAGTGCTATGGAAAACATTGACAAACATGCTAGACATGCCTTGTTCTAGAGAGTCTTTTCACGTTGTCGTGACGTGCTGCTGGATAACATCTTGTTTCATCATTCATATACAAGAATGTTATTGAAAGATACAAAAACTTCTTCAGACACAAGAAACTTATATATCAAGTTTGACTTCATAATCTTTTGACACCTCAAAAATTAGTAAAACCCCTAAACTTCATGAGTTATTAATATGGTATAAATATTTTACTAGTGAAGGCAAACAGTCTTAAGAGGTGTTATCTGCCCTTCACCAGTCCCTTGGTGATGACATTTAAAATGGGAAGAGCATTTTGGAGGCCATCTGGTGCAATGCCTGCTTCAGCCTTGGCCAACTTACACTGCATTGTTTACAGCCTTGTCCAATTGAGTACTGGATCTCTCAGCAGGATATTGCACAACTTCTTTGGACACCACGAATTTCATTTTTATTTCCATTTCAGAGGTGTGACAGCAATAAAATAAAATTTTTCCCATTATTTTCCCATTTTGTTTTGTATTTTCCCATTGCTAAATGGATTCTGCTGCCATAGCTGAGCTCTGATCAGATGCTAAATTTCCAATTGTATACCTTTTCAGACCCCAGAAAGCAAGGATTTTAATGCCAGGATACCTTGTTCTGTACTTTTAAAACAATCTCTTTAAACTGAAAATTACTTACGGTACACAAGGATTTAAGACATTAATATATTCCTAGGCCAATAGAGAAAATCCTTCTTTATCAGGTCCCTATCTCAGTACAAAAGGAAATAGGATAATTTAGTGTTGTAACATGTGAGTTCTCCAGCAATAACAGTGAGCATCTGAAATTGCTCTGTTGATTGAAGTTTTAAGAACCTGAAGCTGAAAATCTAGTGCTCTGGGAACAAGCAGATTAAACCATCTTCACTGAAAAATAAGACTTCTATACCAAATCTTAGTATTTTGCAAAACCAGAAGTTTTGCTAAGTCCTTTCCTCTATATTTACAGACAAGCATGTAAAATTATTCAGTTAAGCAAATTATTAGTATTACTATTTATTAGTTATTACTTATTAGTATATCGTAATATTGCTAGATAAAAAAAACTGAATGTCTTTCAAATTTTGAGTCAACATCATCCACAATATTCAAACATCGCTAAAATATGTTAAAAAATAAATCAGAAATTCATGCTTAATGGCAGTTATTTATTGCACAGACAGAAATTCTGATAGAAAAACAAGGTTTGTTTGCAGGACTGAATATTTCCTGCAAACCAGAATTTCACTAACCTCACATACAAACAGCCCAAATGGTCTGTAAAAATAGTTGTAAATGGAAACTTAACTTCTTTAAATGTGTTAAAAGATGGCATCAACCATATAAGAAGTATAATTTTAAAACTTTAGTTAAATAACAGTCATGGTATAAGAGAAGACTGAAGAGGATTGAATTGCAATAGAACTCCTTACCTTTTAAACCATCACTTCTCCTTTGTGGACAAACATAATATTAAAACTTCAAGGCTATGCAATGTAAGTGCCTGATAGTGTGTCTATCTCAGAATATTATGATATGGAGCATTTTAATCCTCACCATCAGGTGCACAGAAACAAAACAGATCAAGTGCTTGAAATAATCTGTATACATTATATATATAACTTGTATACAATGGGTTATCTTATAAAGACTCTGCATAGAACATATAAAATATCCAAGCTTGTTTCCATGACTACACATATAAGTTTCTGTGAGTTTGTGTGAAACACACACACACTGTCTCTTCACAATGACTCAAAGAAACTCCAAGTAAATATTAGAAATTGGATTTGGGTTGTCAAAGTTCCTTTTTGTTGTTTGGGGTTTTTTTGGTTGTTTTGGGGTTTTGGTTTTGTTTTGTTGGGTTTCTGTGGTGGTGGTGGTGGGTTTTAGGGTTTTGGGGGTTCTGTTAATTTGCTTGGTTCATTTGGTTTGCTGGGGGTTTTTATATAACCGCCAACTGGTATTTTATGAAGTTTATTCAGTGAACAAGAGCTTTAAATCACTGGTAGTAATGAACAATTAAACTAGAGAAACCATGAAGTATTGAAGAAACAGATTTTCCTCTTTTGCTGTCTTATTCTTATGCATCTATTTTAATGACCACATTTGATACACTCTGTTTTCAAAACAGCTACAGATAACTACTATAGATTGAGTGTAACAAGCTCTACAAAGTAGAATTTTTAGAGAAATTTCATTTGTGAGTCCAAGCACATAAAAATAGCATCAAAGCAAGGCAGCAGGCCATAGTATTAGTTTATCTACATATGATATTGTATACAGGTTACTTTAAGAAGTATGACCTAAAGAGAGAGGTCCTGCAAATCCACTTTTGCTTAAAAGTGTTTAAACAATGAAATTATGAACATAATATAAAATAAAGGGCTTCATGATAAAAAGAGCACATTGCAAAAACCAAGATAATTTACTCAAACTGAGGATCTGAACTGAGGTGTCTCCTAAGAAAAAAATGTCATAATGCGCTGTGGTTGATAGCATTTGTAGCATGTCAGACTCTCAGCAGTAACTACAAATGATCTAATTCATAACAGCTACAAATCAACATAAAAATTCTGTCAGCTTTCCATTTGCAAGAATTTAATAGATTTTAATATGCATTAATTCAAATGAACTACACAGAGTGTGTAAAAGTAATAACCTACTTTGTAACCTCCGTGTGGGACTCTCGCCATGGAGTTGTCTGCGTGGCAAATATGGTGAGGGATGGGGAAGTGGCAATGAAGAGACATCATGTGTTTGAAGTTTGTACCAGTGAGGTTCATCATCTAGCAATGCTGTCTCTAACTCAATAAGAATCTAAAAAAGAAAGAATGGTTAATAGTAGGAAAGCATTATGTGACAGAATATTTTAAAATAGATGTATTTATAAATTTCCTTCTATCATTCTCATTGCTAAGGACTTTGTCTGAAGTTATATGAAAACCTTATTTTAATATGAAAGAATCTCCTGTGCCTTTTAGAGCACTAAATATACCAAAAAATCTTTCACAAAACCCTTATTATCTTATGAGAGCCTTTACATCTTTCAAATATCTCAGATTAATGAGCAACATTCCAAAGTTTTAGCAAAATACAGCTATGGAAAATATAGATTTTAGTGAACAATTAGAAATTGAGAAACCATGTTCATGCTGTTACTAAAACAGAAAAAAACACAGAAAGAATCTCCTATCAGGATTATGTGATATGTGCAAGATCACTATTTATCACTAAGTGAAAGAAAAAATTAAACTATTAAAACAGCTTTTCTTTGCACAATTAGTAATTTTTGCAAAAATACTGAATCTATACATGAGTATGTGAGCAACTGTATTTCTATAGTAACTACCAGTATTTGTATACCTCTCCTAAAAATTCACTTTCTTCCTCTCGCACTCGTGCTTGGTCCCAAAGAGTGATTTCTAACATTCGTTCTCTAAACTCTCTCCGATGAACTGGAGAATAAATAAATGTCTGATTCCACTTAGGCTCCAACGTTTTCTTTACTGTTTTTGTTCTTCTTTTATTTTTATCACTGAAAAAACAAGTTAAATATTAAGTATGTTCAAAACACCATTAAAGTACATCAAATATATAAAATAGGAAAACAGGAAATCTTAAATCAGCAGCTGAGCTTGTATGATCATGGGTACTCTAATCATGAATTTTCCCTTATTATAAAAGTCAGTGCATCTATTGAGGATAATTCAGAAGTTCATATTAAAAACTTAGATTAGGTGATTCCAAGTTTATGTGCCAATTTCAATCTTAATAAGTTCCTCAAAAACCACAAATGTTTTAACATAATTTTGGGTGTATTTTCTTTTATTTTGGAAACAGCATTTTATAAAGCAAAATGTGGTTCCATAAATGGGATTTCCACAAGGCACAGTCTGATAGCAGAAGATCTCTACAGACATCACTGGGCATAGCAAACACCTGCATTTCAGAAAGATGAGCCAGCTGGTTCCCTCAGTCCTCCAGTGGCTCACTCCAACTGCAGAGCTGGATGGAGCTGCTGGCCCAAGTGAAGGAATGGTCACGGAGCTGGGGACAGTGCAGGGTTTTCCTGACTAAGGGCTCCTTATCCACATGGGAAACCAGAAGCCCCAAAAATGATTCACATGTTCTTTTCCAGCAACACTGGAACTGTTCTCAAAACAGCTTCCCAAATCCTGTGGTCACCCCAATGAATCATCCAGCTGAAGGTGAACTTCCACTACAAGGTGAGGTCTCCAGGCAAGGTTACCCTGGCAGCCTTGGCTCTGGCTCCAGGGTGTTGTTGAAAGCAATGCCTTTTGCAGAAAATTTCTACTTGAAAGAATTAATATTTTCTGATTGAAACAATTTTCACTGGAAAACACCCACACTCCTCCAACTGAGAATACTGACAAAAGTCCTCATAACAATGCTTATTTTAATCCTGCTGATTGCTGCATAATGCAGCTGCCATACTAATTTATGAGGATTTTTTAATAGGCAATGCAGATACAGTCCCTTCATTAATACTTGCAATTGTAATAAAGTCCTTATATTTCTCAACTGTGACTTAGAAGTTGGATCAAAAAATTATATAAATAATATTTTTAGACACACTTTTAAAAAAACATAAATTATTTCTAGTATACTAAAGGTTTGTTTACTCTTGTGAACTGAAATAAGTCACATTGGACAACATTTTTCAATTAAGTTTCTTTAATCAATGAGAATTCAGCATCTTCATCTAATTAAATGCTTGACTTACTAAAGTGTATTTTACCTCTAGCATGTTTCTTTCTACTATACAAAAAATATATTTTTGCATACTTATATTTTAAATCTAAGGAAAGAAAAATGGATTTCCACATCAGAAAAAACCCACAGTTCTGTAAGACAAATTGCTGATCATAAACACATAAAACAACTAAGAAAAGTTCTAAATACATCCCATAAATGGGAAAAAATATTACAGATTATTAAAATTTAATGTCAATATATTTTTTAATTATCACAATTTACATTGTAAAACATTGTGAACACACTTCTGTTAGCTTATTAATTACTCATTGCTTTTGAAAAAGCAGGTAAGATAATTGAAGCAGACCTGATTCTCAGTTTAGCACAGCTTCAGCAGCTACAAACACACTACAGCAGTTTGAATAAACTAGGGATCTAAACCAACAGTTCAAATTGGTGAGCCAAAGAAAATTTTCCAAAACCTTTTAATCATCAGTGTCACAGCAAATTAGGTAGTCACGGAAAATTTTCATGTCAACATATGGTAAACAATGGAAGTGGAAAAGCAATGTCTTCAAAAATACTAAATAGTTTATTCCTGCTGAAGTCAAATGGTACTGGAGATAGCTAGCATTTTCCCAGTTTAGCTATTTGGAAAAGCCAAAGAAGTAAAAATACAAATTACATTCTATTTTACAGATTCAGAAGTGCACTGATCTATTTTTTTGAGTGACATTAAAACTTTGAATTTGGTCGGTACATTATAATATAAAGGTAAACATGTTCCCCTGGTGATATAACCTGAAGAAATATCAATTTAAAAAATCAACTGGAGAACACACTCTCTCTTCTGCTGTTCTTCCCAACATCTAAATTGAAACAGAGAAAATCATGGACTCAGAAGTGAAGGAGTATGTCAGGAATAGGGGTCCTACTACAATTTAATTTTCCCTAAGTGCATAGATGATACCATCCAGATTAACGTGAGTCCTGTGCTATAGGGGAAGTTTGCAAAGTGCAAATGGGAACTCTCAGCTGAGTCACCTTCAGCCTTAATTCACTTATACTGTGATAAGAAATTTGTGGGTTTCAGATGTCAAACCTGTTACTGTTTATTATATAAAGGTGGGCCAAACCAAACTGCTCACTCATCAATCCAGAAATTTATGAACCCAACTGTGTAGCATCTTCTTTGCTCTAGAGAAGAATAACTGGCATAGAAATAAAGACATCATAAAACACTAATAACATTCTTTGCAAATAACAGATCCCCATGCAAAGACATGTATTTACTTTTTCTTTCCTTTTCTATTCAGTATTTTATATTATAACCAGGGAAAGCAAGCTTGTACTTAGTGTTCAGAAACACCTTGCTGTTACATAGCATGTTCAACACCAGAACTCAATACCGAAAGCTTTTTTCCATATAACTATGATTGATAAAATCAGCTGTGCATGTCAACTGAGTATCATCAGACTAATTCAAATATTCCTTGTCTTTGCATTCAGCCTACCTTCTGTCTGGAAGAAAGTAAATTTTAACATAAGGATTCCTTGGCCTCCCATCTTCCCTTGAAGGAAGATCCTTTGCTCCCAGTATGGTCACTATTAACTGATGACCAACCTTGTCATACCACAGTTTTATCTGCAGGAAGAAAATGTTAATTAGTGAACACATTTCTACAATGAAGTTATATATTAATCCTTAAAAATAATTTTGCTCATGAGCTTCTATTTATATTGATTACTTAAATAGAAAATAGTATATTCTACTTTTCATTTATAACAAAGAATAAAAATAAGTTAATATTGTAATAGCTTCAGTATATATCAGGAGTTACTCTTTTTTTTAAAACCCCATACTATAAGTACTTTACTTCACACTGGGTGTCTTTCACGTGGTGGACTGGTTAGATTATTCTCTCTTGTATTGTGTTACTAATGCATGGTATTCGTTTATATACATTTCTGAGGAGTTTATAAACAATTAATTATTTTTTCATCTGCTGTTGTGCTAAAGAGACTATGGGATAAACTCATAAATATTTCATATCACTTAATATTTTTCAACATAAATACACTTATTCTGAAATCATATAAACCCTCCATAAATACTGAGAGGAAGGCTCAATAGTCCAACCCTCTTCATAGTCCAACTCAGTAACAAGGTAAAAAAGGAGTATTATTCATTTGTAGAAATTGTTATTAACCAGTCTAGGGCTTGATTTGCTATCTTTTTTCACTACAGTAATTACAAACTTCTATTCAGCTATTTCAGTTTGAATTCTGTAACTGCAAATACATCGGCCAAGAAAAGGATATACCTACTCCAGAGGAGTCACTGCAGAAGGGGTAAATGGTGCACTTAGGGCAAAATAAAGCCTTGCAAATAGCCAGGGAGCCATCACATGGTGGTAGCACTGCAGCATCACTAACTACACTTTACTGCTCTCTTCATCAGGACTTTGCCTGAGATGGGACAAACGAGGACGTTCAAAGAAAACAGTGACCCTGCCTGAACCTAAGGGAATCAGAGAGGATAATGCCCAGCTGCACACCCAACCAGGCAATACACCTCTAGGCATGAATATACCCTAGATAAGGTAGACATACACAGGGGAAGGAGCACTTTCTGTGGAAACCATCTCACATAATTACAGAGAGAGGGTTTTCATCTGCTATCATACCTAATCTTCAACATTTCAGTCTCTTAAAGAAAGGCCTTGATGTAATTCTCAAGACTTTTAACCCATAAAGAAGAGGCTGATTTAGCTCTCTGCCATTCCTAATACTTCACTAAGAGAGATTACACTAAGACACGCCAACTCATTTATGGTGGTGATGTACTTCTTCCTTCACTGCTTCAGGTCTTGCAATTCCTATAGCCACCAAGCATTTGAATGGATATTAAAAACTGTATATTTGCGCTCTATTATGCTGTCATTTGCCCTGCTACAGACATTACAGGCTTCTGGAACTAATAGCTAAAGGGCCCTTTGGCTACTCATCTGTGTGTGAATTTTAGATGTTTTCCCTACATTCTTGCAAGCCAGGGTCTTTGACAATATTTTTTCTACACTGAGAATTATCTGGACTTCTAGCTATCTCCATCTAGCTACAGATCAAAAGCAGAAAGCCTTGTACCAACAGTACAGCTTTAATGTCCTCTGAAGTGCAACTCAACTTAAATGTTCTTTGACACTAAATGTATCCACCTGCAGGCTTCTTGTGAGTCCTGAGGCAAGACAGAGTTGGCAAGTCCCACATCTCAAGTGGACTAGCACTGAAGATAATCTTCTTTGTTTTCTTTTTGGGGAAAATTATGCTTGCTTAAGGAGAATGAAATACATTTGTGATACAGACGCTATCACAAACTGTGACTGATGAATATAAAATCATCTAGATATAGGTGCCAAAAATAAAACCAGAATTATGTGTTCATATGCAAGCTAAATATTTCTTCACTATATTTGTTTCAGACCAATTCTTTACATGAAAACTTCAGTCAAAATATTTTGAGAATTTTTTAAGCAAAAACTGAAATCATCTGAAGCCACTTCATTGAGATGCTTGAAAAACTGTAGTTTGGAACAAGAGCTCAAAATTTGCATTGACTTATACTTTCCACTTTTCTCTTGATGTTCTGAAAAAATAATTGGAAAAACTTGAACTTAATGGGCATATTTTCCCTTAATGTCCTTTAATTTGCCTTATTGCAGGAAAAGTCAGGAATCAGAATTAAGACCAGAAAGCTCTCTCTCTCCTGTATTCACACTGCTAGCACTCCAATACACAGCACAGGTACTTGTAACCCAGGCAGTCATTTGACTAGGATATAAGGAGAAGAAAAGAAGAAGCTGTGAGAGAATGGTCAAAGAAGCCCATAGAAGGGAGAATGGGATTGCATTGGGATTAGAAGAAGGAAGAAGGGACAAATAAAAAAAATGCTTTATAATTACTGTGAAAGTAAAATAGACAGGATACTTGTTGGTGAAACATGGGAAGAATAATGTCGGGGATCAGAGATTACCAGAAAAGCAAATATAGAATGAATGAGAGAAGTGCTATGAGGTGACAAAAGAACCAGCCATGATAACTGGAACAAAATATGTTGAAAGAGAGACAAGGATGAACAAAAATCTACAAGATTTTTTGCACACACACACACACACACACACATATTTTTATAAGCTTAGAACATCTAAGATACTTCAACAAAGCAATCCTGATCTAAGTGAGGAAAAGGAAAGCTGAATTAACAACACATAAAATATGCCATGTAAAAATTTATGCTGCCTGATGCTAATGTGGAGACTAACACCTGTACAAAACCTTCTTGAATGGGACTTGTCTGTCCAGATTACTTAGGATGTAGGCACCTAAAATTCACTTAGAAAGTGGTGCAACCTGAATACTTTCAGAAGTTTTTCCCACTTTGCATTCAAGTCCTGGAGACTAATTAGCCACACACATGCTCATACACTTTCCTTCCCTGGGCTCCTTCACCAGCCAGATATGCACCTAATGCTTTATTAAGCTTCTGCTGTGACCTACATTCAGTCAAACAGGCATCTAAATTCAGTGCATCCTGACACTGAGATGGTTTGTTATTCACAGAGGGGTGCATCTGCTGCACTCCTTGAGACAGGCTGCCTGGAAGGAAGAACTGCCACCGAGGGCAGGAAACAGGAACTCTTCTGCACTCAGATGGTTGGAGGAAACAGAAATGTGGGTTGGACCAGTTTCATTCTTTCTGGGATTTAACCAGTAATGGTCTAATACAAGGGCAGTACTCATGTAGGGTATCAGGTCTGGAGCCTGCTATGCTCTACTTAAGCATGCTTTGATAACATCACACACTACTATTCCCAGCCAAACAGTATCTCAGCTTCAGATGAGACTTCGTACACCAGAGAATGAGATATGGAATAGCTTGATGGTAAAGGCATTATTTTGATACACAGGTTCAACCTCTTCAGTCTAAACAACATTTAAACAGCATATGTCCTGTTTCTGGGATAAACTTCCTACACAGACAACAGCATATAAAAGCTGACTGCTGGTGTTACATTGTGAGAAGTGAGGATGCAGGTATCTAGTATATCTAGCTGGCATTCCTGTTTCACAGAATCACAGAATGGGAAAAGCTGGTTCTCTGTAGTCTCAGTAGAAGGTGCCTTCCCTGGAGAATAAACTCACCCTCTGGAGTAGCCTTAGTTTCAAACAGAGTTAATGGGCTTAGGTGTCTTTTCTTTGGCTTGATCTCTCACTGCAGGAATTGAGGTATTTCGGTCTTTCCTTCAACTGTACAAGAGAAAGCTCTTCCTCAAGGCACCTCAAACTTATTTGAAGTTAGTATAAGAACCCCTACTCTAATACATATGTGTAAGGGAATCAAAGAAAAGTTAAGAAAAATCTAGATAATATTATTGTTGCACTTCCTATACTCCTGTCTCATGAATGTTTGACTGTTTGCTCAACTATGCAATTCTAATGTAGTTCTATGTACAGCATACAGAGACAAAACATATCTTCAGTCATAACTTAGATTTAGAAACAAAGAATATTTGAAGTTTGAAATCCTATGCTACAGTTTTTTCTTTGTTATATAAGGGTTACTTCATGAATTTAATGAAAAAGAGATAAAACTTGTGCCACTGGGACAGACCATCTGCCCTACAGCTGATTTTCACTACCACAACCTACTCAAATATCACTGGCTTTTAAAGACAGCTGGCCAGGCTTTTTTTTTTTTTTTTTCTTCTGTTGCTCATTATAATTTTTCATGTAACCTACATAGATGCTTATTATGTTTATTAGTATTTTAAATTATATACTACTTTTCTTTACCACATTATTCTGAAACAAAAGATACACCAATAGTATCTGCTGTTTGAAAAAAAAATCTGTTTATTTTTAAAAATACTTGCAGTAATCATTTTATTGGACTTACGCTTATGTAGATGCTGAAAGTACCCTGAGGTGATGATGTCTTTGGCATAGCTGAGGCCAGTTTTGAATGTTGTTAAACATACCTCTTAAAAATCCTGAGTACTGAGGGTTGCTAAATCAAACTACTATTGCTTTCTGCTTCAGCTGTTTTCTGATATGCTTGAACAACTGCAAGAAAAGGCTGTCAAATGGAAAATCTTGTAGGATATAAAGGCCAGAAAATTATAGAAGTATTTAGGCTGCCCTAATGTATATTTCTTTTAAAATCTCTTTTTTAGTAGTTTCACCTTGTACATATTTTTATACATGATCAAATACATTGATGTTCTGTATTAAAGCCAAAAGGATGGCTGAAATTTTTGAAGTTAGAAAAAGCCCAGAGGCAACTCTGGCTCAAAAGAATGCTTTGCCAAGTAAACAAGAGATACTGCATAGAAAACAGAATTTTAAGAACAGATTTTTCCCTACAAAGGTTGATAAAGCATCACTCTGCAAGTTAGAAAATTACTGGCATGCTAAAATGAATATAAAAGTTCAGAAAATCGAGATACACTTTTACAGGTACTGTAAAATTAGTAAAAGCTCAGAGGGATTTTGATAGGAAAGAAACAGTGTTTTCCTTCCCAATAAAATAATGATGAATCTATGAAATCATCCAGTGAGCTAGAGGATGAATGGAATGACATGGAGGGAAGTGTGAAAGAGGAGTTAGTGCCAGAAAGGATCAGTTTCAGACTAACAAGTAAAGAAGTTGCAAGCGAGAATAAAGATATGCATCTCCTGTTTAGAGTGATGAAACAAATAAGAATAAATAGAATGTTTGGAGATTCTCATTCTTGTAAGGAGTTCTACAGACACAGCCCTCAATGAAATGTATACTTCCTGACAGCGATAAACAGCAGCTCAGAGCTCTGATTTAGCGAATTTGTCATGCCAAAAAAGTAACCAGAGTTCTGCTCCTAATACCCTTGTCTGAAGACCATTGGAGAATTCCTCTTCTTTCTGCAGCCTGCATGGTAAATATACCTAATATTAATCATTTTAAACTATCTACTATCACTACGAAAAGTGGGCAGATGGATGACTTTTTGTTTCAGACTAGTTGTAAAGATTTTGCCAAGGTCATAATTCTGAGTTCTTCAGGAGCTCTTGTCAAAACTCTTATGTTTAGTGTTGACTGTTACTAGGCTCTGCAAAAAAACCTGTTAGACAAGTCCACAAGGACCCCACAGGCACTGATTGTGTAGAGACAAAATTGGGCTAAGGACAATGCTCACCTACAATACAAAAAACAATGCATCCAATACTTACATCCAAGTGAGTAAGCCTTAAACGTTTTCACATCTTGTTAGATATTTTATAGCAAATATGACACTTCTTTTCTTTTCTCAACCACCACAATCATTTGAACAAGGTTTTAAGGGGTTTTTTTGTTTTTTTTTTTCATTAGAGGATATTAGTCTAAGTAGAATAGACAATTTTTATGTCTACATCCTTATGTTGTATAATGGGATTAAAATAAGGAACTACTACATGTTATTTCTACATTACGGTCTTTCATGAAACATGCAGGTTTCAGGCAGTGATTTCCTTTTTAAATTGAACAATCAACTCTCACATAATTTTTTTAATTTATTTATCACATATGTAAAAAGAAAATAAAGTTTAAATAACTACTTATGTCATATACAATATTTAGCTCTATGAACTACATAACAACTTGTAATTGTAGCCCTCTGATTTCATATCATGAGCAGAATCCAACTTTCTTGATTATGTTAAAGGATGTTTTAAATTTTTCATACACAGCCAGTTTATGTCAATAGCACATAATATGTTAACTTTAAATCATACAATCACGGCATTATTTTATAATCTCATGCTTCTTTAGAAGTCCTGAATTTTGAATTTATATTTAAGCAGTTGTAAGGAATACTTTTGAGAATACTATGTTGTGAAAAAAAATTTACTTTATCAAATATGAGTCATATTTGATGTTTTATTTACAATATTAATTAGAATCCCTTTATAAATATATATATATATATATATACACATATATATGTGTATATATATATATATACACATATATATGTATATATATTATCTCTTTTCCATTTCATAATGAAATTCAGTCATCTCTTTCTGATCACTTAGATCAGCCTTTACATCTTGGTCATTAATCAAAGAAAAACATTTATAAAGCTGCCACACAAAAGTTTAACATCTCCATAAAGATATTCTGTAAGAAAAATCAGATAATATTCTAGTTACAAAAAAAAAAAAAAAATGAAAAACATGCAGCAAAGCAAGATAAGCATTGTAACATATTAGTAAAACCTACTTTTGCATAAATCTATAGTACCTTAGGAGCTTCCTAATGAAAAAAGGCAAACAACTTGTACCTAAATGAAATATCAATGCTAAATAAATTCAGTAAGACAACGGGAGAATTCGCTTTTTATTCAAGTAGAGGTTTTGTTATTTTGTTGTACTTAAAAATGCAAGAACCAAGTCTCATACAGAAGAAATTTGTTTATTTAAACAAGGTACAAATTTTTTGCCCATCCTCTACTCAAGGCGCTACTATTATGTGGAAAATGCAAAAAAATATGTGTTAAGTAATGATAACGTATCATTTAAAGAGACATTCATCTTTTTATAATAAACTCAAGCACAAAATTATTTATTGCTTAAACAATACACAAATTTTGTATGTGGGATGCATCGCCATTGAAACCTGTATAAGTTTAATATTGGGCAGACAGCAAACAAAAACTTGTCTCTTTAAATTTTATTTAATATTTTAACCCCCATGCAGAATTTTACAAGCTGCTCACAAGATGACATGAAAATTGTTAATATGGTTTAAAGCAACACACTCAAAACATGGGAAAACGGACTATAATGTAACGTTTTCCTACTATGCATTTTCCATAACAAACAAAAGAAAAACCCACAACTTTAGTTTCTGTCAGGCAGACGAAGTCTTTACCTGAACCCTAGGAACAAAAGGCGTTGTTCTTCTACTAAGGCTTTGGCTCTGGTAAGCAAAATTAAAGAAAAAGCAATAAAACAAAACCAAAAAGGACAACACGCTGGAAACTAAAAGACCAAAAGTAAAAACAAAGACACATAACTATTACTTTAAACACAACTTTACACCAACAACATATTTATCTAAAAAAATGTATTTTAATGCAACGCACAAATTAAATCTGCAAATCTGTTATCAAATCATATCAAAACCCTTTGGTGGAAATTCTTGCCTTAGGGAAGTCAGCAGGAATTTTACTACTGATTCCCCAGGAGCAAGGATTTCTCTCTGCAAGTCTATAGACAACATTTACAATAGATTTAGAAATAACATGTAACAAAAAGAACAGGTAGGCAAAGTGTGATTTAAAAGTGGGGCTGGAAACATAAGTTAAGGTTGATCATCTCTTTCAGGGAGATTGCACATGCATATTCAGAGAGAAAAAAGTACAATTCACACGCTGACAGCTTTGGTTACTTAGGAAAGCAAGAAAAATAAAAGGTTTTCTCTTTTTTGCAACTTTAAGAGTCACGTCTATGAAAATTCCGCCTAAATACTTTGAAAACAATTAAAAGAAAGTTAGTGCTCTCTGGTATTAACATTACATGGAGAATCTATACAATTATGTATTTCAATTAGCTATCAATCATGACAGAAATGACATATGGTATAAACACAGAACCCTTGCATGAAATGGGAGCTAGAGAGTTAAGCAAACTGCATATATAGATGCATTTATAACATACTTTTGTGCTGTAACCCTTTGAACCACATACAACCTTGTGGCCTCCAATAGCTACATCAAGATAACATCGAGTACAGGCAGCACAAATTCCTGGACTAGCTGCAAATTCCAAACAACCACTCCCAACTTCAGCTCAGGGCAACAGCTAATGGAGTGGCACAGAATTGGTATAGAGTGTGGGGCATGGACAGGAAAAGGGCACCTCAAAGGGCTGGTGAGTGAGAGAACAGGAGCACAGAGTAGGTCACAACAATCACAGCCATCTGAGAGACTGGAATCTCCTTTACCTCTGCTCAGTTTTCCTGAGATTATTGATCTAATTCAAAACGATAAAAAGAAACTACTACTCAATATTCACTTGCATTAGAAGTGTACCCAAAGCATGGAAATAGGCACTGTGATGATGCTTCTGCCACCCTCCTTACTTATTTGGCATGTACAGACGCTGGAGAAATCTGTTCTATAAAATGTGTGAAGTAATCTGTTCTTACATCAAAGAAAGAGGATATATAAGAAAATTTGATAGTCTGGATCACGGGTTTTGTCTGATGTGCTCCCTGCACTCTGCAAGGTGCAGCAGCTGCACTCTACCTGCTACTCTGCATGGGCAGGACTGCAGAGCCCAGTGTTAAGGGTGTCAGAATGTGACCTAGTCACAATAAAAGTAGATCTTCAGCTTGCTTCAGCTTCATTTTACAAGGGGAAAATAAATTACCACAGGATATTGATCCTAAGAGGTACAGAATCTCTCCTACCATGTACCAATGGTCCTCACCTGTCATCTTCTGCCTTGGAAATAGAGGAAAATCAATGCATTGTGTGCACTACCTAGAACTTTCCAGGTTTTGATGTTAGAGCAACAGCAATTCGATTGTATAGAGGTATAAAGGGGAGGAAGAAAAGGAAAAATAACAGGTGAAAGGGGAGAGGCAGCATGAAATAACAGGTGAAAGGGGTAACGTGTTGTTCTTGATGTCATCCCCTTAATGTGCTGACATATAGGCCCTTCATAATGTACAATAAAGGCTTTCTATTATGCTGCATATATTACAACTATAATTTATATAACTTTATTTTTATTGCTTTATAAACTGAATATGAATGGAACATCTATTGTTGCTCTGGGTTCAAGCGTACAGGGAAATAAATTAATTTTATAAATGACATCCCTTTTCTGCTAGAACTGCCACCAGTACAAAAATTATATATTGTGATTTTATACTTGTACCCATTTACGTGGTCTTATGTTATTATTCCCTAAACCTAACTATTGGAAAAGCATTTCAAGTTATACTTTTCATTCAGTATAGAAAATGTAGCCAAAATTTAGTAGTTAAGCTAAGAGCACCAACATAGAAAGAATACATTTGACTTTTTCAAAATTATATTAAAGGAAAAACAACTCAGTGAGAAAATACAGAAACAGGAATGAGACAAAGCAAATAATAAAAAACTGTAATTGCAATAACAGTCAGATACTCTCCTGAAAAACAACATGAATAAAAAGTGCTATAAAATAAAACACAGAAAATATGGATAAATTATATTAGTACATTATAACACACAATGGTTTACTGTAGTTGCACATGATTTGTTCAATTAAATATGTATTTGGGCAGAATAATTATTAATGTGAAGAAGATTTCTTGTCTATGTGGGACAGTTTACTTTGTGGTCAATTCTATTAGTCAGCTAGACTGACACTGTAACCTCCACAAAGAAAACACTTACACAGACCAATGCCAATTCAGAGGAAAATATGGAAGGCTGAACAGAGAGAAAAACATCCCTGAGTCCTACAGTGGCATTGCTGCAGCTAAACCAGCCAAAAAGCATACTAAACATAAAGAAATAGATTCCAAAATGCTGTTAATATCTAAAAATCCTTTAGGGATCTAGAGCACTGTCTGAATACGCCTATATTCAAGTATGCAAATACTTCAGACTTTCATCCAAACTGTTGAATCTGTGTTTCTGCCCACAACTATTGCATTTTACTGCTTACATGTCACAGTTACCACAGCTGCACTAACAGCAACCCTTCTGGACTACATGCTACTGTTCAAAGGCACAGAAAATATGGAAAACACTTCCAAAACCTTGCCTTTCATCTGTTCCCTCAGATCCATCACACCTGCTTGAATTCAGCCACCATCACCCAGGATGTCATTGACCCATAACTTCCACAAAGAACAGCATCCTGTCCTCATTTATTGCCAGGATTCTGTAGTTATTCTCCTGTCTAGGCACTCCTCATAAAAGAGCACATTCACAATTACATTCAGAATTTAGTATTTCCTTTCATTTCTACCTTACTATATTGAATGAGTATGTGATCCATCAACTGTTCTGTTAGAAAAGAGATGATTAAGACATGGAAAACCAAAATACTGAAGCACAACCACACTGTAGCTTTCAAAATAAAATTTTTGTACCTTGACAAGATTTTTAAGGTTCAGTTTTACCTTAATACTTCACCTTTGTTAAAGGTCCAAAATTAAAAAATCTCATAGTCCATTCTAAGTTTTCAAAACAGCTCCAACTTTACAAACAGGATTTTTTCACTAACACTTCCAAAGTTTCAAAACTTCTAAAAATTTTAGAATTATAAACCCAAATATTAAAAAGTGAATGAAAAACTATCTATCATACTACTTTAAAGAACATAAACACCCAAATCTGATGTCACAAAATTTTTCATTTTTCGAAACTATCTTAAAGTATGAGATCAAAAAGAAATTACATGGATTGTTTTGAAAACACTGTTCTTGTAGAATACTTCAATTCTCATAAAGTCCTCTATTTCTAAAAATTCATATTAGCATATACACTGCAATTTGCCCAGTTAGATCCCATGTTGCCATCTATCCAGAGCATCTTCACACACTATGACAGCCACCCTTGCTCACAAAGCAAAAAGTTTAGTACTTGCCTCCCCAAGTCTTGACCTAACAGCAGCAGGAACTGGACTGTGCCCTTAAAGTGATTGACATGAAATACAGCTATATCCAATGTTTCATTAGCTGGGCAGACAAGCATCCAAACTTTTGAACTGTCTACTAATCTTAGATGTCTAAATTGCACTATTTGAGAATTACAGAGTATTTCTGACTTCAGTTTCACTCAGCTGGAGCTTTGTGTTCTCAGACAGATATCAGCTGCTCTCTGAGGGAAACACAGATAATATATAATAGGGAGTATTCAATGTAATTGCAAAAAGTACATAAGGAAGTATTAAAAAAATAGGAAAGATTTTCTAATGTCTCTTAGAATTATTTGGTTTCCTTAGATGGAAAGAAACCTTTTAGAATAAGCAGTTATATATTAAATCATTCAAAAAATAAATAAAAATAGGAATTATGCCTCCTTGAGTTTAACACTGAATTTTATATGCCATTCTGAGAAATAAAACCTTGGATTTCTCAATATTTATTTTCAATAAATTAGAATATACCTCAAAATTTTCCAATGTTATGATTATATACCTCAAACTTCAGTGTCCAATCAAATCACTAAATCAAAAGACATACCAACTTCACTAAAAAATCCTAATCTTAAACTCATGATGATTTTGATCTGAAACTGAGAAAGTCAGCAAGTCATTTCTATGTGGTTCCTATCTGGACAATTATTCCATAGTGTAAGTGCACTGGTCACCTGAGCAGCTAACTCAGGCTCTTGAATCTCCTGCTGGGAGCTAGACACCACAACTTTTTGACAGCCTAATCTTTTATGAAGTTTAGACAAAAGAAATTTCTTTCTTCCGTGTCTCCTCTATTAAAAATCTTTACTGTCTTGTAAAAATAAGAGGGTGTTTAGAAACTTTGGTCTGTGTATTTTGACAGTTCCTGTTCCCTTGTCATTGTATTTTTGCAAAGCACACTGTATTCTACAATCAAGATTTTTAGTTTTTCATTTCTCCAAAGGATTGAATCTTTCAAAGTTGTTAAGTACAACAACTACAGAAAATAAAAAATTATATATTGTAAATGGTTGTTCTGATGAGCAAAAACAAATAATGTCTCATGCACTGCAAAATGGAGCCAACATGGCCACTGAAGAGACAAAAATATTCTCCACCTCCTCTATCAATACCATAAACCATTTCTGTGAGATCTAGAAACAGTCTGCCTGGCTTTTATGCATATTTTTATGGTACACTCAACATACACAACTTGGATGTAACATGAATGTGACATTTCCAAACTTGTTTAACACCAGTTTTGCACTGCTTCCACTCCACTTGCCTTTCCTTTTCAATATGCCAGGCCACAGCTGAGCACTTTTGAAAAATCACACTTTGGAATTGTAAATAACATGGAAAGGTGCACAAAACCCAACTTCTTCAGTTTATTACAAAAAAAGTACCCTTTAAAATTCACATCATGAACTTTCTTCTCAGTGAGAGTGAAGAACAAAAGTGCATAACAGCAGTACAAAGAACACAACATGAGTAAAATGTCAGAGGGATATCTGGGGAAGTTACATATGAAAGTTAGTGCATAAAAAATAAGCAGTCATAACATCCAAGCACATAGGTAATAAAATCTACCAACTCTACATGTAAGTGTGACAGTTGATAAAATGTTTACACTCAACAGCACAAATATAACTGGAGGATGAGATTAGATCTTTCCAAAAATTTGACTCTACCGGTCTAGCTTACCAGATAAATATACATGTATATACCAAATTAAACTCAAGTAAAATTTCCAAAAGCTAATAAAATGGAATATGATTATGAAATTCTGTTCCTGCCTAGGCTGAGATGTATGGCATTAAACAAAAAAGGTAGCTAGTTTAACAAGAAATTTCTATTATAGGCAGTTAGCACTACAGTAAGAGTTCTATCTGCTGCAAAAAGCACAACATTAATATCAATGAAATGTTTACATACTGAAAGTTGTCCAGACAAGAACTGTGGGACATCCCTTAACATGCCGGGACTCATAGGAGAAGTCACTGAAATAGAAGGTCGGTCCATTTTTTGAGATTCAAATGAACTAGAACCTGCAATTATAAACAAAAAATATTTTATAAATAGTAGTAGTTATGCATATATTTCAACATTTTTAAAATAGACATTGTAGAAATGTAACCAAACATGCAGTAAAGCTATGGTAAATACAACTCTTTTTACTCTATTTAAAATTACCAAATAATGGTACTTAATCTTTTGGTGCTCAGATGCAATCAGGAGCTTTTATTTATAGAATGGTATATAGATTATTCAAATATTTCTGATTGTAATTATCAGTAAGCTGAAGGCCCTAAAATAAACACTTTACTGTGGTCAAATGAATTCAGTCTTCTGACTTATTATCTTGTACAATCAGAATAATTTTTAATTAGACTTTTACAAAAATATGAATATACTTTTTGTGCATTTTCTTTAAAATCTACAAGGTCTGAAAATGGTCAGAGGACAAGTTTTGACATATAAAACATAGAGGAAAAGTAAAGTATTTTATAAATACGAAAGACAATCCACATCTCACAAAACATAAAATGAATTTTAAGAATTGGGTAATGAGTAAAAAGTAAATTTTAGGAGTAAAGTAAAAGAGTTTTTCATATTATTATAATCAAGCTTAAGTAGTTTCATTTATTCATGGCTTTTATTATAATAGTGTTACAAAACAATGATAAAAATTACTTCAGGCTGAAATCCATCTTATCAGATCTAAGCCAAAGAACAAGTTATTTTTCCTTACATGATATATGAGTTTAGTCAATTTAAGTAGCACTGAGTAGCTCTAATAAAGTAAGGGTATTCTGAGTTCAAAGTAGCTATCACTCAGGCTGTCAACAAACATTTCCCATTTTTAGTTTATAAGATGCAAGTGAAATGCAAAGCAAGAGAAATTAAAAATTGATACTAATATTCTCATATATTAGTATGAATTACACTTTCTTTAATTGAAACTCATCTAAGCTTATAACCAATGTTGAACCTAAATCACAATATCCTGACTTTTGATAGTTTATTATTGTACAAAGTAGATAGGTAATACAGTAATATGACATATTGAGACAAATACAGACAAAATGACAAGACCTATACTGACTGCAGAGGACATTGTTCATTCTCTTTGTGCTTACATAAAAGAGAGAGAAGACTTTCCTACCCCACAATTGAAACTTACTGGACTCCAGCTGTGCATGTGTGCTGTCAGGTATTCTGGGAATGTCCCTGAAATCAGGAAAATTAAGACAAGCTGATCCTTTATCTAACAAGCATATTTAAATTTCAGTTACACTATAACACTTCCCAATCCACCCTGGAATGCCTCAGGAATGGTTCATGATATGCTGGCTATCTTCAGCCACTGGGATGATTATTCGTTATCCAGTATAAAAAATTTCAGTGTCAAATTAAATCCTACAGAACAGATTTGGTGGATGCAGGAGACAGGCTGCACAGTCACAAATAAAACAACTCAGTAAATAAAAGAACAATCTCAGAGTTAAAGGTAGACTAAAAGTGTGAGTAGTAGATTTTATGATAACATTGTACATTAATTAAATTTACTGGACCCTCACTCAAACATACTTGACTGCCAATCATGGTTATCCCAGTATATTCTTTACTATCCTTGAACCACAAATTCAACCAATTTAAATCAACCAATTTAATCTTTGGTTTTCCATAACTAAATAAAATGTTCATTTGGCAAAATTGCCTTCTTTCCTATATAAGACATGTCGCAACACCTGCATTAAATTGTGTGCAGAGCCAGTTAATTTTAAAGCACTCAATCACATCCCCCCAGGCAAAGGAACATATTCTTCCTCTGAGGGGCAAACATTACTGTATGCTAATAAAAACTATCAATATGCTAATAATTTCAGAGCTATTTGAGCAAAACCAAGATGAAGAGATTCAGTTCTGAATCACAATAATACTAATATTTACAATTGTGTAGTGTGTTTCAGTGCAGTTGGTTTCTCCAAGGCCACAGCCAGTCCTGAGGGGTGGCCATGGTGAGGAGAGGCTGGGGCTGCACCATGCTGGCTCCTTGGGTGCCTCTGTGATAACATATTTAATAAAGGATGAAACTACTGTGCAGCAGCTGGGAGTGAAAACAATGAGAATAAAAAGCCACGAGGAAAATGCTGTTGCATACAGCAAGGTCAGGGAAGAAGGTGGAGGAGGAGGACTGGCTGCAACTCCCTTTCCCCATGCCATGGACTGCTTGATGGAGAGGGAGGCAGAAAAAACAGGGAAAAATGAGTAGATTTGAGCCTGGGAAGGAGAGAGGTAAGGATAAGGACGCTTCAGTTTTGGTTTCATTTCTCACTATTCTGCTCTAGTTAATTTCTAACAAATTAATCTTCCTCAAGTTTGTTTTGCCCACGATGGTAACTGCTGAAAAGTCCATAAGCTTTTTTATCTTATTTTGTCCTGCAGCCGTTCTGAGGAGGGAAGTGGAGAGAGCAAGTCTTTGGGGCTCAGTCAAGGTCAACCCATCACAAAGGTAAATGAAAAGGAAGGGGAAATGAAAAATGTTCTACTGTCTCATACAAGTAGAGTCAGTATGATATATAAATAACTTATTTCCTTTAGGAAAGTTTTTCCACAATACCTTTAGTATATATTTTCCAAACATTCTTCAAGACTCACTAGAAAGACAGCTCACTAAGCAGACTGAGGAATCTTTCCAAGTGAGTTGAAGCACAGTATCCAATAATTGAAATAAATCAGAAGGCATGAAACTGCTCTAAGTGCCCACGACAGACAATAAAAAAATCTCTGTTGTTAGTACCCAAAACTTGTGAGAAACTCACAAGCACTAGCGAAGAAGCCAATATTTAAGTTTGCATATTTGATATAAGGAGAATTTATGACAGGATCCAATACTCGCCTAGTAATTGACTCAAAAGTATACTGTTGAGCTTAAGTCATAAATACAAAAACTTTCTTCTACCATGTTAGTCTGAAAAGAAAACCTTGAAAAAAAGATATATAATACATAAACCATTCTAAACAGCATGAGTACGAGTTTTCTATAGATAGCTGAAAAAATAAACTTGAGAGCTTTGAACATTATCCTTTATGTTCCTAAAGCATACAGATCCCCACATTTCATGGTACTGTGAATGGTATTTCTAACAAGGAACTCGCATGGAGATAAACAGATGGAGGAGAAGTAAAATTAGTTTCATAAGGACTCTGCATAATAAGATATGTTCCACTGCAAACAGGTTGCATAGAGCAACTATTAAACACAGTGTATTATTTCTTCAAAATTCAAAAGTGAAAAAACCATTAAAATAACATGCATTTTAAGTTATCAATTTCTGAGAATTAGAAGGCAGAAAATAGCTAAGTTCCTGTGTATAAGTGACAGCCAGCTCACACTGATTAGCAACTTGGCCATCAATTTTTATTTTGAGATGTAAAAAGTGGTACATTGCATTACAAACTGTTATGTTTTGTTTTGTTGGGATTTTTTTAGAATGGCTTTCAATTTTATCTGCCTTGTCAGCTTAGCTTTTCGTCTTCAGTTTTCATAGCACTCAGCCCATAATAAACAGAAAAACTAATAATATTTATTGGATTTTGGTTTTGTTCTCAGAATATCAGGATGTGACAACAGGTTCTCAGCTAAGTTAATTGCTGGTAACTGAAGATTTCTTGCACAATTTGAAGTGTTGCCATGAAACCATCAAGAAATTCTCCTTATAAATAATAAGGTTTATCTCAATACAAAAGCAAAATCCTTCAACTGGGCATCGATAATCCTAATAAAAAAATATTACTTCTGATATCTAGAAAATAAAAACTTTCAAATATTGTACATACACTGAAACTTTATTTTCCAGAGCAGAACAAAATCCTATGAAGTTATGGTTCCATGGACAAGCATAGGCTATTAATTTTTATTGTCCATTTGATTATGAACTGGAATCTTCTAAACAGAAAAAAGTAGTATAGTCTTTCCAGTTCATCAGCTCCAACCTCATGAAAAACATTTCTGACATTATTCAGTTAATATTAAACTCCAAAGAGTTACACACACCTAACCAGAATCTAAAACCTCCCACTTTTACGAGTAGGTAAGTGTTCATCACTGAGACTCTTTTACATCTACTGCAAAATCACTCTGGGAATCAAATACACTGAACTCTTTTATCAGTGGTCTAGCTCAGCTCTTCAGACAATGAGGCAAGTGGTTAATACAGGAGAAGGCATCTTGAGAGCCCACACCACCTTGTTTAAGGAATTCTGAATGAGCTGCTCGAGTGACAGCAACATAACGGAAGACATGATGATAAGGAAGCTGAACAAGAGACAGCAAATATAAAAGCACAGGAAATAATACAAGAGATTTTACACAATGAAGAGAATGCAGAAAGATTTAAAAAGTGTGTATTTTCAAGACATGAGTGATTTGTTCCTTGAAACTTTTGCTATAAACTTCTGTCTGAGAGATACTAGGAAAGATCTGTGTATGAATTTAATTTGAGACCTTTTCTGAGACAAGTAATGTAGTCTGTCCCTTAGCATTACCATTATACCCACACCTCCCAAGTTTTGCAAAGGTTTTTAATGGTAGGAAAGATGATACAATCTTTACCCTAAAGGAATTGCACTTCCATATGTATGCAGGAGATAACCTCTCATGTCACGGACAAGAGAAAGCTTTTTTTTTGTTGTTGTTGTTATCAAGTTTGTTTAAAATTCCCATCCCAATTAAGTTCCTACACCTTAAGTTCCTGATCAATACAGTAAGTTCCTGTTATAGCTGAAACTTCATCCTCACTGAAATGTCATTCTCAGATGATATTGTTCTAGATTTTTTTAGTATTTCTTAATTTTTAGTCATGTTTTCTTATATTAAGGTGCATCTTATACAAAATAAAGGGAAAAATATATTTATTAAAAGGTAATTATAGAATCCTAAAACTGTCCGGTTTAGAAGTGACCTTGAAAGATCATCTGGTCCAACCTAACATGGAAAAGGGAATCTAGATGACATTACCTATCACCCTGCCCAGTTGTGTCCTGTATATCACAATAAATTCTGGGGGAAAAAAGAAAATACTTAATAGTTGTAAATATCTTCAAAATCGGTGATAATCATTCCCCTCTTCATAACCCTGATGTGAGCATATATGAAACTTCCAATGGAGAATTAAAAACATGATGCATATATGGCTTTAGGGTGTAGGAACTTGGAAGAAAAAGAACAGTTGAAGAAGGGGAAGTACTCCCAGTCCAATACAACAAAGCAACTACTGCTATGCAAGAAAAAATTAAGTTTAGACATTGAGAGGTAGGTTTGAAGGTTAATAAAAATGGGCAATGTACAGAGCCAAAGAAAAAGTCCCACACAGTTCTAACTATTCATTCAGATGTGTTCTGTATTAGATAACAAAGAATAATTTAATAGTTCAATAGATTAAGAAGATTTGAATGTGGATTTGAGACTTTCCAAAGCATATTGATTTTTTTCATTAGCATACTATATTTCACACAAAATTCTACATTGCAGACTTTCAATAAATTGAGTTCATCATCAGTTCATAGACCAAATATGAGCTCATAATTTTATGTATGTACTACAGAAAATAGGAATGGAGAAATAAAAATCAACAGTCAAGAATTACAACAAATATAAGCACAGTTTCAGAGCCAATATAGTCTCTCTCACCAACTGAAAAGCCAGGGAAGGGAACTTATTTTTAACCATAATAGCAGATGATACATGAGTCTTCAAGAATACATAATTTCACACCAGCTCTTTTTACTCACTGGCATGATGTATCATTTTAGATACACTTTTGGTTTACAGAATATTGCATAAGATTTTCTGTTTACAATGTTAATGAATGTTTGATATACTACATCCTAAAAGTGAACAATTTTATCGTATTTAATATAAAAAACATATGAAGTTACTTACCCTATTGGTCTTGAAACTACTAGCTCTACTTGTGGCTCAGGTTTGGATTCTAAGATAATATTATACACCTCCTCAAAGGTGGCTCCTTGTAGTATCCTTCCATTCCATTCTAAGACTTCATCACCTGTAAGTCAATAACACTCTGCTTAGGAAGTTTGCTGTGGACAGCACTTACAATAACAATTTAAGCCATTCTACTGTCAGGTTTTTGGATGGTGATAGAACAAGTTTGGAGGCCTTCATGCAGGAAAATCCTGAGTATTAAAGGTTTTGTGCAGCTCAGTTTCAAATACCTAAAGTTCTTTGAAACAATAATAGGACCCCTATTGAGTTAGATGTTGCTCTTACTCGCTTTGGCAGCTGTGGCTTACAGAAATACCAACATGCTCTTTAAAAAATTCATATCTAAAACATCAGAGCTCATCAACTTACTGTTTTGGAGATCCATGTAGTTTTACAAGCATAGTATCTACAGTTCAGACAGTTCTTATGTTAGTAGCTAATATTTCTTGAACATTCTCCAGTCTATCAATCTATGATTTGCATTTTGGAACAGAAGGAGCTTCCTAGCCAAGGTGGCTCTGCTCATACATTTGTAATTGCTTGGCTTGCTCTGAACAAAATATACACCACAAAATGACTGGGGAGGACATCAACAGACTATTACTTTGAGCACAAAAATGAGTAAAAATCTTGAAATATTTTTTGAACAGCATGAGAATATATATTTCACAAAAGCAACCATCTAGTAACAGCGTTATGTTGAATTCTGCAGTATTTGATCACATCTATTTAATATAATTTCACACGGAATTAAACTTGCTCACTTGTTATCACCTTCAGAAAAGCAACTCAGCAGTAGAGATCTATAGCAGATACATACCTGGTCTAAGATGCCCCACTGTATCAGCTAAGCTTCCTTTTTTAACTTTGGTGATAAATGCGCAGAGTCGACCTGATTCAGTCATCTTTCCTCCTACTACCTGTTTCAAATAGGAAGTATTTTCATAGTATGAAAATTACTTTAAATTATTTAAGTGTTCTGAAAAAAGAAGAATTACGCTTTTTCTTTGGGTTTTATGTACTCCAGGTAATACATACACACTTGAAAAAAACACCATTGAAGTTTGGCTATGACAAGTTATTTTTGTAGCTATTTTGGCAATTTGTACAACTGAAAAACAATGGAAATAGAGAATCCTAAATCTTTTAATTAACAAATAAATATATGTATAGTAATTCATATTATAAATTACCATCCAAAACTATAAAAGGTATTGGTCATTTTTTTTTGCAATATTGCAAGATTGCCCACTTCACTATTTGTTTAACTGGAAAAAGATATATTAATATAACAGAACTCAGGTTGCTCACACTAAGCAATGAAATTCCCTTTGGCTTGGAAAATCACATGAAAACACTTGTCACACTGAAAATTTTTCTACAGGGAACTTAAACAGGTTTGACCTTAATATTTATCTTAGAATCAGACTTACATGTCAGAAACAGTCAAAACTTAATAATCTTCAAATTCTTAAGGTCTCTTAACAGTTTTCATACTGGGATTTAAAATTTGCAATACTAAATCCAGTTTAATTTACTTTCAATATGTAAATAGTTGAAAATTCAGGCAAGGGATAACTGTTGGAAATCACTCTTTTTACTCTATTTACTCTATTGAGAGCAAAAAGTAGTTACTCTTTAATCTGAACTCAATTTCACTCAAGAGTTCATCTTTATCATGTAAGATTTTAGAAATTTTAACAGAGATGTTTAAACAAAAAGTGCTTCCTAACGGCACTGTTAATCTCTTCTCTTGCATTTTCTGACAAAAAGACAAAAACAAACATATAAAACTTGATGTTCAACTGGCTTCTCCATTGACTTAAAATAAAATAATTTATTAATTAAATAAAAATTTCAAATATTTCCAAAACTTGTTAGTATATGTAATACAAAACCACACTGATTTAATCCTTACTCATAGGGTGTGACTATAAACTCATCTGTATACCTGAGGTGAAGTAAGAGTCATGCTAAATAGAGAATGGAAAATTTAAACTTAATAATGTCTCACTGCAAGGATTTGGAATGAAAATAAATACGTGTTTGTTTCTTTCACTGTTCACAGTTTGTTCTCATGCTTGTCCTAGTATTTCTGGAACTGCAAATAATAATACCACACAAAACTGAGATCAATATATGAGATAGAAATAGTTCATAATGTGTCTAAAGAGCACTGCATCATGAAAAAAAGGTTAATACATTTTAAAAAAAATTGCGATAAAAACCAAAAATATATAACTATTTCACATTCAGTGTTTTTTAAAATGTGGCAAATCAAACAATCAGAGGAGAAAAAAATTCAAAAATATGAAGTCCCATTGGCATACTCTGATCTGGACTAAAATGTCGTTAACTCACAGATGTCCCCCAGGTCCTCAAGAGAGATAATTTGTTTTTCCCTTTTCTTCTCTTTCTTGGGAAATAGAGGTTATACCATGGTGCAAAGCTCCATACTGAAGAAGACAGACTGGACTTGGCTTGCCTAGCAAGGGTGCAATTAGTACTTTTCTAAGAAGACATTCTCAGAAAACTTGTGAAAACATGTCTAGTCTTTCAGAAAAATACAAATTTCAGTTCGGCCAAGGACACTGCAAAATTACTCTAGGTAAATGACTATAAAATATCAATATTGTAATTTTGAGAATGATAAGGCATTATCAATATTGGTATGCATACACTATATAATATGAGAATACTTTAGTTGTAAAAATAGCTAGTTTAACTGAGAGTTGTTAATTTCAAAAATTGTTCATCACCAACCTTCAATCCAAGCATTGCTCCTGAATCTCTAGGCACACTTCCATCTTTTAGTCGTTTATTTAACAAAATCCGACCAATGAGACGATCTCCATCTTTGGATGGTTGCCAAGTTACTGGATGCTATGGAAATGATGTTAATGGAAAATACAGTGAATAGTATTTTAATGAAAAATATTTCAGTAATACTTTTCATTTGCTGATATATTTTAAAAATGCTATGAAAGTATTATGATTACACTCATATTTAATGTAAAAAATGACAGAAAACTTTGCTGGAAAATATTTATTTGGACATATCGTTTATCAAAATGGATGTCTAATATTTAATAACATTATCTATTTTACTGAATCCAATTTGTAAATATCTAGAATTATCTTTCAATCTTGATTTGACAGATATAGACAACTACACATAGTTATCTAAACACAATGAGAATCACATCTGAGTACTGAGAAAAACAGCTAAAACTCTACTATAAGAGTAATACTGGAAAAGAAGTTTAGCTCAAACTGAAAGTTTGATACAAGAAATGTCTTGTTTTTCCACTACTTCAATCATTTCAATTTTTATCCAAGACCAACAAGTATTTTTAGTGTTTTACTTTCTCTCAGTAGTAGTAGATAAAAAATACTATTAAAAGTATATTCATTACTTCATTTTCATATTATTTTTCTTTCTTGTCATTATTAATTCACATATGAAGCACAGTTACAGTGGGCATTATTATTCCATCACTATACATGGGCACAGTTATACTTGTCTATTGGCCTAATTAATGAATTGTAAAGATTTTCTTTTGTGTAATCATAGTACTTTTTCACGGAAAAATATTATTTCATGCTCTATTTCATGCAAAATTAGCAAGCACAGATAAATCTACTCCCATTACAACTAATAACGCTAAAAAGATTTATCATAATCTCCACCAAACAGAAAGCAAAAATAAAAAATACCAAAGCAGATGGCAAAGCCTTTGATTCTGCACAGTACTGCACAAAAATTGCATGGCAACAAAACAAATGAACAACCATGACAGTGAAAGGGAAAAAAGAAAAACAACTTTTCTGTGCAGAGAGACCCAATTTTCTCCCTTTTTCACCTGGGGTTTAAACTATTAATTTAATTTCAGCCCCAGGAGTTTGGAAATAGTAAATCAAATAAGCCAATTGGTAGAATCCTTATTGTTAATTACTTTGTTCTTCAAGATAATATGATATTCTAATTTGCAACCATAAGAACAACATTCCTTTATGCCTCTTTTTTTTTTTTTTCCTTAGGCTGCCAAACAGTGATAGCTGCAAGCATGCAAAGACTTTTCATTTGTTTTTCTTTTCTGCACCTTAAGAAATGCTATATTGTCTCTAGAAACACCCTATCTTTTATTTTATGCACTATTTTAATGAGTGACAGAGAGCAAACAAAGACCAAATGAGCAGGTTAAAATGCAGGCTCAGTAATCTCAGTACCTTCTCACTATGGCTATGTTCCTCGTTTAGAGTTGTGCTACTACACGTATCTACCCCAGAGTCTTTTATCTGAGGCTCAGACCATTCCAAGTCCTCTTCCAAAGAGTGGCCACCAAAGCACACCATTTTCGTTTGCCTCTCGGATAAGGTGTTAGAATCCGACAAAACTGCCTGCTCCCTAGTTTTTCTTTTTCCCCTTTGACTGTCCCCTATAGGTGTGGGATAAAAAAAGGATACAAAAAAGAAAACATGCAAAGGTGTAAATAAAACCAAGGAAATGTAAAATGATAAAGGAAACTAAATGGTAAGGCTCCACATGTCTCACCAAAGACATTGGGGATGCCTCACTGCTATGCCAAGACGTATGGTCCAACCAGTTGTAATCCATGTCTCCTGCGAGAATCAGACAGACAAGATAGTGCAGTAAAGGAAAGGTGAAAGAAAGGACAAACAAAGATACAGTAAAATTGTAAAGACTTCTGATTATCCTATCTGATTCATAACCTCTTCCAGCAGGACTTGCAAAGGGCTTCCAAGAAAAAGTCAAGGCTCCAACAACAGAGTACATGGAATATGAAAAACAGTGAGGAAGGAGATACATTTGTGTGTGTCTATTTGTGCATAAAATTATGTACAGTGCAAAGCATCATTGTGCCAGATTTATTAACTGTCCCTATAAAATTATTTACAGTAAATTAAATGAAAAGGCAAATTGTATTTCTAACAGAATATCCAGAAGGGAAAGCATTTGAATACAGAATGTCTTAAGGAACATATTTCTTTGCTTTTCTAACACAAATTAGTATTTATTCTAATCACACCAATAAAATACTTAAAACCATGGCACTCTGTATTCACTTTGCAGTAGATGATATTTTAAGGAAGGTTAAATGAAAAAGAATCTAGAAACTACATTGAGAATAAAAAACATATTACCTTTTTTTGTCTGCTGGTTAAATACAAAGATTTGTACTATTAAGTACAGGAACCCCACAAACGGGAGTGTTTATGAGTGTTTATATGTTTTTGACAAAACATATAAATATTTCACAGAGTCAGAATTTAACCTCCATGGCAGACACATGGTAGAAAGAAAGGTTTGAAAAACAGTTTAAGAAGATATCTAAATTAATGCTGCTGTCCAAAGAACTGGGGAATGACTAATGTATTTTAATAAACCATTCTCTTTTATGTAGGTACTTTAAACTGTAAATTATGCCCACACATTCTGCACTATTACGTTTCTCTCATTTTTCTTCCCTCACCATTGCTACTACATGTTACATAAAAAATATTTTGTAACTGCATGCTACATAGAATTTTTATATTACCGTATGCATGAAACAAATGTTTTATTTTCTATCAAATTTGACCAAACTAAAGCAAAGTAGCTCAGAGTTTTTTCTCTTCAGAGTCTATTTCTGTTACTTCAGATCCCGCCTTAACATTGCTCACCCTATTCTTCTGAAATTATATCAGTAGGGTGGTGAAATGTAACTAGCAAGTCTTAGCACTGTCTTAACACTTGTCTAGAAAACTTCAAAGAGAGGATGTGAAGATACAGCCCCATAAAACTACAAAAAACCAATAGATGCTTTACTTAAGTAAAACATTCTCCTTAGAGAGACATCACAGAATTAACTAAATTGGAAGATCCCCTTGAGATCATTAAGTCCAACCTAGTGTATTGTATATGTACAATGAGAAATACAATTTTTTCACTTGTTTCCTTCTAAAATAGAGACTTGCATATGCTGTATGGAAAAAAAAAGGTCTCATCTCATTTTCATTTTAAAGAAGGAAATATTCAAAATACAAAGGCTTTGTTTTCAAAAAGATACTTTGAATTTAGTTCCTTACACATCTCAGAAATCTTGTAGCATATTAAACAGCCTTTTCTTTCATAAAAACTGTGATAAAGAAACTTGATAAAATTATTTTGAGGCCTCAATTAATTCCTATTTTCTAAATAACAAATAGGCTGTAAATCTATTAACAATGTTTCTTGACTCTTGAAAGGAAGGTAACATTTCAAAATGGGAAATTCTTACCAAAACTGCTTTGTCATGAATGTTAACATCTTGCCTGCATTACAGATAAAAGTGTGGCTATCCTGCTAAAAGGGAAAGAAATACTCTTTTGAAAGCTAGTAACATTTTGCTGAAAGTACTTCTGCAATGGAATTTCCAGTGCTACTTTTGCCTCCAGACATTGCTTCAAGTGGTACTGAGTGAAATCATCAGTGAGTTCATGAAGATCTAGCCCTTACTCATAAATATACATTTAGAGATATCCAGAAGAGAGCAAAAATTCCAGCCTATATTTCTTCTGGTTTACAGATTTCCTTTAAGCATTGGTCCCAGGCTCATCTGCTGGTGTAGCTGGTTTCTGCTTACTCCAAGTCCTCTTACCTATTTATTAATGTATGGTGCAGCCACAAACTGAGCAAATGATGAGCCCTGGAACTAAAGCTGCACAGATGAGCACTTGCAAAATTTAGCCTGTTATCTCATAAAAGAACTCCCTCTTCTTGCTTGACAATTTTCCCTTCTTGTCAAACAAGATGTAGAAGGCTTTCTTTTTATTTTAGTTGTGTCTCACAGTAAATATTAAATAATTGGCATTTATAAAATGAAAATTTAATTAAAACAAGCAACAACTCCATCCAAACTATTTTGGTTTTATCTGTGTGAAATATGTAGTCACTTATTTCCAAAAATTATCATATAAATTAGAGATCATAAAGCCATTGTAGATACTATAGATTTTGCCCTTAACACTGCATTGAGTGATTTAAATGACAAACATAAATACTATGCAAGTTAATAAAAGGATGGTTGTTTGGAAGCCCTGTAGTGTATTACATTTCTATGACAGGCATTTATGTCTTAATACATCTACAACTTTTTGAAATGCAATGAATGGCTTGATAAAGTCACTGGACATAAATTTTTCAGTTCAAGTTCTATAAATATTAAAATCTTGACTAGTTAAATGATATTTGAAATCTTGTAAAATTAAAAGTAATATATGTAAAGCATGTAGGTCTTTGCGTACAAGAAAAAAAATAGAAGTAAATAAAAAAAAAGTACAGAAATAAAAGTATAAATATAAATAAATATATATAAATATATATAAATATAAATAAAATAAACCATGATCTTTTTTAACAAAGACACCGTAGTTATAACTCTGAGTACCAGAGAATGCACTTGCTGCTCTCTTAGAAATTTCTCTTCCACTACAGAAAATACTTTATTATTGAGTATATATACATTCAGGGTATGCAGCAAAAATTACTCAGGAAATAAATGTCACATAAGCTGTAATATCAAAACCATCATTCATGGGAAAAGGACTTAATGTATTACTAAGGAAGATCTAATCATAGTTTACATCATTATAACAATATTCGGATGCCTTGTGAGTTCAGGAGTGCAACTGGATATAGGAAAGGACATATGTGAGGTCTGCTCTCATTAATGTCAATGAGTTCTGTGTGTATATAGAAAGCTTCCATGGAAGAATCAGACTGGGAGAACAACCACATCAGTAACCTAGACTTTCTGTAGAAAGATCTAAGCTGAAGCCTTTGTAACCTTCCTGGTATTCTCTAGCCAAAACCAAACAGGAAAAGATTTTTTTTTTTCCCCACATTTGGAAGCCCCCAGCAATCAGATGTTCCTGTAGCTATGACAACTTTGACTGTCAGAGTATATTTTAGAAGAATTTTGGTCAGTTTCTGTTTCCCTTACATTTTAATGTTTGATTATGTAGTTTTTTGTTTCCTATAATGGCTTTCCCATCCAGAAATATGATAATTGAGTATCTTTTATAAAGCATTAAGGAATTTGTATCTAATTTACAAGGTGCATGTCTACTCTTTTTTGAAGTGTTTTGGTGTTTAAGTTCATGGTCAAGTCCAAAACTATTTATCTTCCAAACAGAGTAGACATAAAACTCTCAGTGTAATTGGGTGTTCTACTCATACAGAGTTATCTGGATCCTCTAAAGTGCCCAAAACTTTCACCTAGCATATAAGCATAACCCAGGCCCCTTCTGCCTAAAGCAAGATCTCTCTAAACTATCAAATGTTTCCCTTAGTAAATTAAAAACACAATCTTGCTTTGAACCAAATAAACCAAAAACTTGTCCTCAAATTCAAATCTCACTTCCTAAAAGGACAGGTAATATAACTTATTCTTCAGGCTGAGGAGTCTACCTGACTACATAGTGTATACTGAACACATACTTCTGAATGTTTGAGCCAATAATGATACATATGTCTTTACTCAAAACTGAAAATTATTTAACCTTGCAATTAAGTGAGTATATTCCCTCTCCAAGCTAATTTTCAGCACAAGGGTACAGTGAGCTGAACACATCCCATGTCTCTATACCCTTCTCCTAACAGCACAGCTCCCAGTGCAGCCCTGAACCAGAAGGCTTTGGAGTGAAGTAAAAAGTGAACTACAGCTATTGAAGAATTTCCATTTAAGCAGGTTACTTTCTGTGTTTCCAGTACCATCCATCTAAACTGCCACACAGTGGGTGACTCCAAAGAGGAACTGCACAGCTAGAATTGCCTAGAGATCATGATATGACTGCTTAAACAATTGTTTTGTCAACTCTGGACATTTCAGGAACATTCTAGCTTTTGGTGCAGGAACAAATGTAAAGCTGCCTGTCACACAGCTGACCGTAAAGCACAGAAATATTTTCCAACATAGTCACTGATAAAGTTTGAGCACTGATTACAAAAAGAAGCACCTTCCTGCAGGTCTTACAGCAGGTTTTGAAAATTCCTACCGTGAATTTCAATGTTTCCTTTTGGGACATAATTACTACTCTGGATTTGTCAACTTTCCATATGGAACAGCCTAGGAGAATGTCTGAAGGATCTGGTCCTACAAAAGCAAAAAAAGAGAAGCTGTTCTTTATGTAAAGGGTATGAAATATATTTTGACTTTTTTATATGTGAAATACGGAGAAATGCAGCAATTAGGACAAAACTGTATAAATCTTCATTAGTGAATAGCAAAGTTCTGCAGTCCACAAGACAGGTGAGAGAAAAGATTGGGGGAGGTGGGAGAAGGTAACAGTGCATACCCATGTGGCTAGAATTATGACATTGGCAGCATACAAGCATTGAATAGAGATGCTGCTGCCAAAGAAATATCTCTGGACCCCCATGGGCTAGTCACTGAGAACTTAGGAATATCCTGAATTTCTTTGGGTTTTTTTAAGGGATACTGTTCAGGGTTAAATCTTAATGAAAAATTTTACTTGAAAACCCTGGTTTACCCTCAAAACCTATGCAGCCTTGCTTCCAACTGCTACAAGAACTGCTGAACAGAAAATATAGTACTCTTGATTTAAAGGCTTACCTAATGTAAATGTGAAAGGGTTTCAGCATGTCTATTTCATTCTGGCTCTTTTTCTGAAGCTGGGACTTAGATCATTATTAACAGAAGAATATTTGCTGGAAGTATTTTTTAAATTATGTTTTGCTGGAAGCATTTAAACTGCAGGAAATACTTTCTTCAAAATTACATTTTTTAAAACAAAATTATGCTCAGTCTGTTAGTCAAATATATTTTGATAAATGTCTTTCCTTGGAATAAATTGAAAGAAAGCATATGAATAAGACAAATACACTCAGTCGCATCTCAGTGCACAAACTGGAAGACCTTATACACTTAAAATTATGTCTGTCATATGACACTTGAAGTGTGACCCTATCTGCCACACCATGACCTCTATCATATGATCCAGTACACAAACTTAATCAACAAGAAAATGGGCAGGTGCAGTTTAGTTATGGGAAACAGCCAGACATTTTATACTGTGCTCCCAGTCTACCATTGCCAGTTTGGTTCCTTATTAGCATTCAAACTTTTCAGACTTGCACACACAGCCTTGTTATATATTCCCTGCTACTTTAGTAAGATCAGGGAAAACTAGAACTAATTAAGTATTATGTCCTATGGGTTTTTCTCTTGTTTGATTATCTTTAAGATTTTATCTTAGGAAGATGTTAATTTCAAATTATGCTTTTGACCCTACTTGTAGCATTTTCACATTTTCCCCTTCTTCCTTCTGTCATTACAAAATTTAGAGCCTATACCTGAAAAAGAAAATTCTTTCGGCAGAACACAGAGAAAAACACACATTGAAAAGTTTCAATAAGACACTATTTTTAAATCATGCCCAGCAGCAAGTAATCAAAAGCAATTTATTAATATTTTACTATTATTTTTAAAACACACCTTTTTCCTTTTTCTTCCCTATTCACATGCACAAAGATCACGTATGTGTTCCTTGGCTGACCTCACACACCTTCCCTGATTGTTTGTTATAACTATGATAATATAATGATCCCTTCACCTTAGGGTTGCAATTGAAGTTGATTACAAGTTCTTCACCATCTAAGGCCTGGAATGAGTATAGGCAAGCAACACCAGCTTGCCTATACCTTTAATGAGGGACTCATATAAAGAGAAAACAATACAGGGGAGAATAATCTTGTTAAAGAATCTCCTATCTGGCCCTTGTTTCAGCAGCTTTGTGTTATGTAATACTGTGATAACGTTCTGATCAACCAAAACCAGATAGCCCATTTTGGTGCTTTCAATGAGCACAAACTTTTTCACAGGCTAGTCTACTGAAAGTCAACAAGTTCTTGGATATAATGCACAGAGGAATTAACTGGTGTCTAGAAGGTGAGGAAAAACCCTATATTTCCTGAATCACTGAAATCCTGCATCAGAAAAATGAGCCATCCTGGAAAACAACCGCTAAGGAAGCACAGAATCCAATGATTCTGTGTTGTGTTGGAGTTGCTGCACAACTGGGAACCAAACCACACATGCACAAGAAATTCTGTCCTCAGACTTTGAAACCAGTCCAGGCAAATTCAACTGTTTTGCTGCCAACAGGAAGCCAACAGTAAAACCTGACAAGCCAGCTGGAAACAAGCCTTATAGCCCCCTGGAAGTGAAGACAGTTCGTAATTGTAGCACCATGAAAATTTGCGAGAAACAGCTGCAAAGTTTAGGAAACAGGTTTGGGGTTTTGTGCGCTCTCAGTACCTCTTTCCATTAGACTTTTCATTACTGTTTTATATACACTCACTGAAGAAGGCTTGGTTAAACTGAAGAAATAAGCAGCTTTAGGAAAACTCTATTTAGCATTAGTAGACATATTTGCTTAGTCAATTCACTTTGTGCTGGCTTACCCTATACTCAGCTTTCCACAGATATACACTCTTTCTACATCCTGAAGTTATGACTGTGCCAAAATGACTGTCAAAGTAGCTTCAACAAGGCTGCCTGGCATCTCCAAGTCTCAGGGCCATAGGATTTAATGCACATGAACTGAGTCCTAAAGGTGACCCTATTTCAATTTAGACAGAAATAAGCTCTCCACCTTTGAGAGGCAGTGTATAAACAGGTGCATTTTCGATTCTTTTAGTAATGGACATCTGATGACAAGGAGCCTACAATAATGTTTTCTATATGCACAGTTCTTTCGGATACTTATTAAAAACAGAAAAAAAGAAATCAACAAAGAATAACAAACAAAAAAAAACTTATATTGTATACCTACTTACTTTCAAGCTTTACTGCTTTGATGTCAACACTAATTATCACAGAAAATAACCCTAAGCTACTTTGAATCAGCATATCTTAATTAATAAGTAAGCTTCAAATATGAAAAATGAAGACGACAGGAGACCAAGAAAGACAGAGAAGGAATGGATTCTTCATAAGGCACAATATCAAATTCACAGATAAGCACACGGACTTAACATGCCAGTTGTACTCATAACAGAGCTGTACTAATTTCATCAAGAGAACTATCAACCATAAATAAAGCTGAAATAGTGAACATGTCAGGAAGGAAAGTCTTCTTAGCTTAGGTTTAAAGAAACAAATGTATTTATTCCTAACAGTTTCCTTCTTCTATCCCCAATGTCATGTAGATATAATCCTAATGAAAGGAGACATTACTAACATAGAGATGGCTCCTTTCATAGGCACATCATTATCTAGAATCAATTTCCATCATCAGCCCAGCAGCCACTTGTATATCATGACCAAGGATCACCCACTTGTTTCATTGATCACATCTTTTTCCTCTCTCCACTACTTCCAGTTAAGATCACTGACATCTTGCTACTAAAAAGTGATATTACGAATTGCTCATTTTGTGATTTTCAGTATGAGGCAACCAATCAACAACATATCTGTTTATCTCATAGAAAAAATCATCATCAACAACAAAAATAATAAATTTAAAATATAAACACATTAAAATTTTTGAAGTGAAGCAGTCTTATAAAATAATCAAACTAATATCTAAGTTCCAGATACTTGCTGCCTTTTTCTGTTCTGTTATTAGATTTTGTTTGGGATGAAAAGATATCCTCCACTTTTACCCTTGGATATGGGTGTTATCCTATAAGGACTGCTGAAGGGAAGGAGTAATGCAAAAAAGGTCCAGTTAATGTTTTTAAGCACAGTATTGCCAATTTCTTACAAACACTCAGTGGGTACAGAAGACACTAAATTCAGTCTTAATGTCTTAATTATGGATGAGGAGATACACATTTCAGAATAGAAATTAAAATAACATTAAAAAAAAATCTTCTGTATTACATACTTGAACAACTAGTATCTGAATAGTAAATCATCATTCAGAAGTTAAGCTGATTTATTTTCTCGTCTGTAATTCTCAGTTTACATTATGCAGAAGGACATGGGCAAATTTTAAAATTCTAATTAACAATCAAGAGGGAACTACAACTACAGTGGCAAATATCATCTTTTGAACCGTGTGTAACAAATAAATACAGCATTTCTTTACAAGTCATAGCAGTTGTTTTTTTCTTTAAACTTCACCTAACATTTCTCACATAGAGTACAAGTAACTTTCTGGTTGTCTAAACAAGAATGATTTTTAACCGGCTACTGTCTCAAAACTAAACTGCAGGAGACATAACATACACTCACTTTACTTTTAAAATTATTTGCTTTAAGAAACAATGGCTTAATAGCAGCTGCAAGTCCAAAGTATCATTCAAAGTATCCAAAGTATCCGTGGCAGCACACATGCCATAAATGATCTAGAAATACACAGTGCATCTGTCGATTCAGTTAGCTGTAGTGGAAGCAAAGAAAAAACAGTGCAAGAGGCTTTTTCATCACCTTGACACTGCAATAAAAGCCTTTGTAAACTAGTAATTGGATCATTAATTATTGATCTCCCCTTTAGCAGTCATGATGAAGAAAGAAATTTGGTATATGTAAAAACACCTATTGTTTTGAGTTTGGTTACATGTTATTTTTGTCAAATCACCTTCTTTGAAGGAAATTAATTATCTCTTTAAAGAGGAACAGAAAACCTGAAAATGAAACTCCAGTGGATCCCAGAAGTAAAAATCATAATCAACTGTCTTATTTAGTTTCATACCTTCAGTGCACAGGCTTGACAGTGTGATACTGTATAATCAAATTAGTTCAGAGCAATGATCTGTTATACCTGGGTTACAGCTTAAAGAACAGATGTGCAAATTTAAAATACCAATGATGGGGGTTGTTTTTTAAGATACTTTAGCACAATTAATGTTATTTTGCTCAAGTATACACATTTATACATTTCAGGAACATTCCCATATGCATTACATTAAGAGGAAGGTTAGGCTGCAAAATAAAATATTCAGAAGGCAAGGGTGGTACAAGATGTAGCTTGCCATGAAATACTAATTTAGTCGCTATACAAATGTATTTACATATAATATTTCATAATACTATGGTAAAGTTCTCCACGATGGATCTTCTGTGCACATAAAGAAAGATGTAACTAAAATAACTAGTCAATATCATTGTTTCTTCAGTTAATGATCCCTTTTATTAGTTACTGAACATAATCTAAATGCAGATCTAAATGCAAAATTATTTGTCTCCTGAGAGCCCTGGTGCTGTGAAAATATTCTCCGGGAGTCAGGCTTAAATTCAAGGAATCGTTCTTTGTGGTCTGTCTGCATAATGAAATTAACAAGGTGCTACAATTAACCTCTTAAAATGAGCTGCTGACATACAGATCAAACACTGAAATGTTCTGAGCAATTTTCATTGAAAAATTTGAGAAATAGAGGGCTTGATTTTTCTTTTATATTTTCTAGGATTGCAATTCTGCCTTTTCCTAGCTCTATTATACCTATTCTTAGAAAACGGCAAGAACTTACACAAATCTACTCAACAAACAAACAGTAAATTTTATTATATTGTTAAAACAAAAATTAAAAAAAAAAACAACAAACAAACAAAAAAACACTTTCCCAACATTTATCTAAGATTGCTCATGTCTGTATACACAAGCTGGATGGAAACCTCCTTTGAACAGAAATTCCCTCAGAATGTTCTTCAAAGAAAACCAGTATAGTTTAAAAAGTGATGTGGAGACATGAGGATAAGATTGTTAAAAGAATAAATAGAGAGATAAAGATGTAATTTGCATTTTAAATTATTTTAAAATCCTAATGAAAAAAGTAGATTTTTTTAATTGTAATTTGCACTGTCTTCATTATTTCAGAAGAATACAGAACAATGGAAGAAGTTTCCACAGAAGAATAGTGGATGTTAGCTCTGCAATTTCATTTTGCTGAATACATAAAGAAGAACATTGCTCAGGGACCTTTCCACAGTCAACAAGAACTACACTCATAATTATAGCCTTCATGGTAGCTGAAGCTGTAATAAAAGTTACATAAGGGATTTAATCTCAGTCTCTTGTTTTTGTATGATCACAATTACCCAAAAATATATCTCCTGAGGCTAAATATTTCCAGAATGAGTTTAAGTAAAAGGTCAGTATTTTCCACTACTTTTCAAGGAAAATTCCCTCACATCCTCTACTTTTTCATGTTTAAGTTTCTGGAAATTTGTGATAAGAAAGAAAAATTAATAATGTCTTAATGCTTGCAAAACCATCAGGGAATTTTGCCTCATAAACTGGACCAGGCCCTACATTATGGAGGCTCCCATTTCACAGAGCAGTCCTTCAGACAATTTAACTTGTCTGGTTCACACAGAGTTTTTCAGAAACAAACAAACTGTGTAGCAGAGGCTGGACCAGCCTTCTCTCCAGGCAGAAGAGCTACATTCACAGAATAGAAGGTGCATAATTGTGATTAAACACAGGATCTATACTGCTCCAAGTGCAGTCTTGTTATTGTTTGTCTTGTTATTGTTTGTCTTGTTATTGTTACAAATGTATTAAGGACAACCAAAGCAATATATTTCTAAAGGCATCAATTTACTTTAGATAGAGTTGAGTAAGATACTCAGTACAGCCAGTTTCAAACCATCCTCTCCCTTGCTTCATTTCTTCATTTCCTTAGGTGTGCACCTTACTTGACAATATAATTTATCCAGATTAACACAACTCTTCAAACCAAAGTTCTACATTTGTCTTGTGACTGTCTACTTCAGTTTTATTTTCAGACAAGCTGCTAGTGAACTAACCTGCTACTGCCTAAAGAAGACTAACAGAAAATGCATCATGTTATGCACTTCACTCATGAACTACTTATTCATCTCTATGCACTATGAAGCTGAAGGTCCTTGATGAGGAAACATAGCAAGAAATAGGAAAATTACATGTAAAAATTTTTGGTTGATTGGATGGTTTTGTTTTGTTTTTTAATTTTAAATTTAAGAGGCTGCCTCTTTTCATTATGTATTCACAATATCTCTGTCCAGGACTCAGATGTGAAAAAAATAGGTGTGGGATCCAACTGGCACAGGTGTCAACACAATGACCTGACCAGATCTGGCCAGCTAATTTGTAAACAACAACAGGATCATTCCCCTGATTTAAATCTGGCAGTGAACACTTGGAAATGCCTTCCTCCATTAGTCCCTTGGAAGACTGCTCAGCAAGTTTTTCTTAGACTCCCCAAAACACTCTTCTGTCTCTGCTCAGCACAGACAAAATAGCACAGAGCATCTTTGCTGTACTGTAAGAACTGCAGTCTTGACAGAGTGAAGGTTTTATAAAACTGCAGAGCATGAATAAGCTATAATAAATGTATTATGATTAACCTATTGAATTACCTGAATATGCCATTTTTTTAAAGTGTGCGAAAAGATTTTACTTGTTTTACAGTGATTAGATATAATTTTAACTGTCAGTATTTTTCTATTGCTGCTTATTATCATGAAAGTAAATTTGGCCTATTCATATATATCAAAAGAAAATAAAATTGGATTCAACTGAAATTTTGACTGGTAATACTGAAAATATACAAATAGTGACACTCTTAACATTTATTATTTTACGTTTTATAATGGACCGTGATTTGTAATTCCCTTTCTAGAATTTGCTGAGATAAGAAGATACCACCTCTAGGTTTTTGCAAACATAAAGGTAAATTTGTTGAAATAAAGTGATACCACAGGATTTTAAAAATGTAGTATTGGCTATGCTCACAGTTATGTACTGAACACAACAGAAGCAATTAATGACGTTTTAGGGTGACTTTGCTGTTCCTGCTTTTCTTTATTATTTTTTTTTTTTAGATCATCCTCTGTCAAATCCAATCAAGAACTGGAAAGTATGATATGCTTTGGGAATAACAACTTTGGCAAACTACACATCTAAATAAAAACAGTTACAGATTTTAACTGCTTCTCTGCCACAATTCAGCATCTTTTCCTTTTCCTTGTTGATTTCAAATGAGTTCTTGTGCCAAAAAAAATGGTTTCTATATTTCATAGAATCATAGAATGATTTGGATGGGAAGATACTCTAGTTCCAACATTCAATTTCATAAATGTGTTATTAAGATGTTTCTTCTAACTTTCCTCTTTGCTTGTTTTTGTAACATCCTTTCTTTTGCAAGCAAAGTATAATAAGGAATTTGTTATTTCTTGAAGCAAAGTCAAAAGCAAAAAAATTTCATAATTAAAAAATATTTCCCAGCCTTCATATCTTTCCAAGTATAGAAGTGTTCCAATGGGGGAAAACTCAAACTCTACTTCACTTTGTCTTTAATTTCAGGTACTGCACACCCCAAGAACTTAGTAGGAGATTGCCTGTTCCTAGGGAGCATAAAAGTTCAACATGATCTTTCAAAGCCTTTACCTTAGGTGTCCCTTGCAACCATAACATCTGTTATACTTACTTGCAAAAGCTCTGGCACGTGCAAACAATATCATGTGCTCAGACATGGGAGTTAAATAAACAGGAGAGTGCAATCCTAGAGCAAGACAACTTCGGATACAGTTTTACTCATCTACTTGTCCTGGCTTGTGTCAAACCATGGCAAAGTTCCTGAGCCAATACAAGGCCACAGTCTTCTCACTGGCAGCTGAAGCTGGAATGAGCAAACTTCATTCCTGAAGTATGTTCCTGAACATGACAAGGAAGCATTTCAGGTGACACTTTAGAGGAAGCCATAGCCTGTGAGTTACCTGTCCACAGTGTAACAGAAGACCAACATGACCACTGACCTCACTGTGACAGCTTGGGTACACTGAGGAATGGGAGCTGTGTCATCTAAGACAGGCATAATAAAATAGTTGACTCTGCAAGATTAATGCACTTCTTAGCTTCTGCAGAAGTTGTGTACTCCAGTAACAAACACTTCAGAACTGTTCTGTGACCAGCAAACCAGGTGTGGTGGATGTCAAGACTGCAACTCTTTCTCTGGTTTAAAGGCACCCATCAGGAGAACCAGTGGGCAGGCAGCAGAAGAAAGTACCAGCATGGGTTGTTCTTCCTCAAATGAGGATTATATAACAAAGGCAGACATTCCACATTGGAGACTTCAGGCCCTGCTCCCAGCCCTGGCCTTGTACAATGCCTCCGTTACTTAACCTGCTAGAAAAAATTAATCATAAAAAGAACAAATTTGGGAAAGCTTTGAACACAGAGAAAGAGCTATGAAGTCAATGCACGGGAATGAACAAATGCTAATAGAAGAGAGTGAAATGCATATCACACTTTAAGAATTTAGAGATTTTGATTTTTGCAAATTTCACAAGACCCAGAAGAAGGAAGAAGATTGTCATGCAAAAAGTTAAAGACACAAACCTGGAAGTTAGAGGAAAGTGAACTGAATGCATTAAAAAATCGATCTTTTGCTCTGTTTAAATACTTTGAGCCTGAACAGAACTCAGATTTTAGCAAGTGACCCCAACTGAAATCTAATAATTATAAAAATAGTTTGCTGAAATGTGGATCTTCAGTTCTTCACAAAAGAGTAATGAGCAAAGGACTCAAAATACAAGGGATCTGAATGCTAAGCTTTGTTCTGACAGTGATCCATTGATTTCTAGTCCATAAAACCAAGATAATAAAGCTTTCTTCCACTTACAGATATAAAGGAATGAATGCAAGCCATTCAAACACTACTGTGAAGAGTGTTCTGCAAAGGACCATTAAAAAATTGGAGACTTAAAATAGTCCAGGCTCTTTTAATAGGAATTAAAAGAATAAATATGTCTCATTTCTCCAGATACAATCCATTTCCTACAGTGAAAAAGGCAGATACTGAAAAAGTATCATGGGGTAATAGGCAAAAAGAGATTGGTACAAACCAAATATATCAGGAACTAAAGAATAGCTGACCATGTAATCTAGTTACTTAAATTTTTAATTCAGAAGTAATTCTGAAACACAACAATGTTGTTCAAGAAGAAGTCATAAGAGATGGGCTCTGAGTCTGTGCACAAAGGAGCAAATACCTGCTCAAAGGTGAATGCCCAGAGTTTAGATTCATCTAGCTAATATGCAGAATCTTATTTTGGCACACTGTGAATTTAGTTGTCAAGAGTAACCTTAATAATTTTTTACACCATTAAATTTTTTTAAAAACTCTTCTTTGCAGCTCTTGTTTGCTTTTGAGTTAAATCGCATTCTAGTATGATAATTTGGAAAAAAAGAAAGACATTGCATTAAAAATTCACTCAGTTCAGCTATTTCACATAAAGCTAATGTAAATTAAATTAGTCTATGTGTAAATAAAAGAATAACTAAATAAACGTGATCACAGCTATGATGCTTGGGAGTATACACACATACTTTTTTACTCATTTCAGATACTGTTAATTTAAATATTAAAAAACATTAATTATACCTTAGCAAGTATTATGTTGTATTTACCAACATCAAAATATTGTTCTCTGTTCATATTTGACACCACCCAGAATGTTGTCAGATGGCATTCCAAATCCAGATGTGAGAAAGAATTTGATCAGCATTTCTCACATTGTATTTATGGATTAGTTTATTTCTTCTGGCTTAGGAAAATACTTGGCTTTGTTTTATATAGACATAGCCCTTTTAAATAAGTGTTGATGGGGATTTTTTTGTGTTGCTTTCTGCTAACATTACAGAAATTAGGATCATTGAAACAGAAGTATGCCCATTAATTAAACTGCATTAAATACATTGAATGTATTCATGGACACACTTTGTTTTTTAGAACTGAGAAGAAAAACGTGTTTCTTCATACACAAAATTCTCATTTTTGAATTTAGAAAATACAGTAAAAATTATAATACATCACTTTCATCTATCAAGACTAATTAGTTTTGTAGCTTTAAACAATTTGCCTTTGGTGACTAGGGTGGGTCACATGAGCTATCCTATGCCAGAATGTGCATTGTTACAAAAGCCTTATGTGAAAATTCACAAATTTTTGGTCTTTCTGTATGCAGTTAATGCAGTATTTAATGGAATTGTTTCAGAACTTCACCATGAAAAAGATCTACTTGCAGTAAAACAATATGCATTTTTCAGATGTTGAATACTGCTTTGTTAATCAGTTCTACATCAATTGTTTTCCTTATTTAGCCCTTCTGCACACAATGCACACAAATCCCCAGCCTCTTTCTCATTAGAACTTCTTCCAAAATCTGCACTATATTGTGCACACTACGGAGAGCACAATGCACTTGATAAAGAAAAATGATAGTATTATGTCCGCTTCAACATTATTATAAACAGTCAATATTTTAAAATATTACCACACTGTTTCAATACTTTCTCCTGGAAATTTATTTCCTATTGTTTCATATTACCACATTGTTTCATATTGTTTGTTGCTGGGACAATGGAGTAAGTTACAAATTGAAACAAGCTCACTAGATTTCTAGCTTTGACTATGCATTAACATTATACTTAGTAGAAAAGATAACCATAATCTGTTTAAATGCCTCCAAAGGAAATAGAAATAGAAAAATTCTCAGCTGACTTCTGAATTCATGACTTGCATATTTTGCCCTTTGCTCTTCTTTGTTCATTATTCATGACTCAGGATAACAGATACCAGGACACATTAACATTTTAAATTAAAAAGAAAATTCAATTTTCGTACCCTTTCCTACTTCTCAACTACAGGCGAAAAGTATCTTTGTGTGCATATTAAAATCTTTCCCTAAAGCAAGTTCCATACTTTATTGAAGAGCTTTCAATATGCCAACATTAAGTATGACATGCACTTACCATGCTGGATTGCCACTATCAATTGCTGGTACTTTTAAGCCATTTTCTTTGCTGTGTTGTAAAGGCCTGAATAGGATGCTGGGTAAAAGACATTTACCATCTGATTTCTTAGCAGCTGGCATAAGTGGAAACTCATATAACTCTAACTTTCAGAACAAGAACTTTAGAAAGCCACCTTTGCCCAGACAAAAACCAAAAGTTGCCAATAACTTTCACAAATATAACTAAGATTTCCAATCACTGCTCAGCTGAAAGGAACTATAAAAATGTGGAGGTCCATACTGAAGTCTTGGTGATTTCTGGATGAAATCTGCCCATGCTGCAAGTTTAAAAGGCAGTTCATGGCATTGCTTCCACAGGAAAATCAGCCTGTACTTCAAGAGCCTCTTCAAGCTTGTAGAACTCCAACTGGAACTTGCTTTGCAAGCAGAACCTTTCTGACATTTGGAATTGAGAAATAAACCATCTTTTTCTCCCAGATCTCTGGGGTGTTTACAAGGAGCACAGCAAAAAAAGATTAGTGGAGTTATTTGACAGAGATGTCAGCTCTTTTCACTAAGACACTAATTTTAAAGTAATCTTTCAGAGGATATAAGACACTTTCAGCTGTGGCTAAAGAAGGAATAATACAACTGATAGTAAACAAATATATTTTGCTAAGAATACAATTTCATAAGATTCATGAACACTTTGCTTTTCTGAATTTCTACACTAAATGAGAAAGTAACTTCAAAACTTACTTGTTCCCCATGTTTTTATTTAATTACAAATTTACATATAAATCAAATAATAATAGGGCTCACCATTAAGAGTAACATAATGAGTTATATATATATTATAAATCATGACAGTCACAAAACAAATTAATAAGAAATGGAAAATGCTTTGGTAGTGTCAAGATCTGTTTTGTCTCTACTTTCTATTTCTTTAGTTGCGAGTTCTGTGTAACAATGCAGAGATATAAACAAAACAGGTGAAGTGTATAGCAAGTTTAGATTATAGCATAGTATACAGTCTGCATTTTTTTTTAGTGACCTGACTGTTTAGGATACATTTTCCTGCATGCTTGTGTATTTACTGACACTAGTAAATTTTTTCTTTTGAAATAATAAAAAAAAAACTCATATTGCAATATGCATTCTCTCTGGTATAATGGACTCATTTCATATATTAAAAATATTTGCTTTAAAACACTGGTAGCATGCAACATGGATTTACAGCATCACCAGGGCTACTGTCACATACTTGCCTATTTTCTTCATCAAACACCAGTATAGAAAATTTCACTCTTTAATCTCAGAATACTTTAAAATAAAAATCCTATAGATTCGTAGAGTATTTTGGATTGAAAGGGTTCTTTAAAACTCCTAGTCTAACCCCACTGCAACGGGCAGGGATATTTTTTACTGCTCCAGGTTGCTCAGAGCCCCAGCCCACCTGACCTTGAAAGTTTCCAGTGATCCCCATTCTCATCTACCGCATCTCTGGGCATCCTGTGCTACTTTTTAACCACCCTCTTCTTAGAAACTCTCTTCCTCATATCTAGTTTAAAACTACCCTCTTCTTTAAAACCATTCCTCCTTGCTCTATCACTGCATGCCCTTGTAAAAAATCCATCTTTCTTGTAAGCCCCTTTGAGGTACTGGAAGGTGCTCTAAGGTCTTAACAGAGCCTCTCTTCTCCAGGCTGAACAGCCCCAATTCTCTCATCCTCTCTCCAGGAGAAGTGTTTCTGCACTCTGATCATCTTCGTGGCCTTCTCTGAACTCTTTCCAACAGCTCCACATCCTTATTATTTTGGGACCCCCAGAGCTGGATGCAGGGTTCCAGGTGGGCTCTCAGCAGAGCAGAGCAGAGGGGCAGAATCCCCTCCCTCACCCTGCTGCCCACGCTGCTCTGGATGCAGCCTTGGACATGTTTGGCTTTCTGGGGTGGGAGTGCTCATGGCTGGGTCATGCCCAACCTCTCACCCAGCAGCACCCCCAAGTCCTTCTGGGCAGGGCTGCTCTGATCTGTCCATCCTCCAGCCTGGATTGATACCAGGGTTCCCCTGACCTGGATGCTGCACCAGCACTTGGCTTTGTTGAACCTTATGGCATTTCCTTGGACCTCTTCTAGAGCTTGTCCAGGTCCCTCTGGATGACATCCCATCCTTCAAGTGTTTCAACAGCACCACTCAGCTTGTTGCTGTCCCCAGACTTATGAGAGTGCACTGGATCCCACATCTCATTCACAAAATATTTCAAATTAGAAAGATCAGGTAAGGAAGAACCAAAGAGTGGAAATTTGTGTTGATTTACTTAAGAGTATAGAATCTAACAGTCATAAAGGGAATTAAACTCCATATTTTGCTTCATAAATTCTCACAAAATTTATCATTCAAAAGTTAAAAAGAAAGAAGAAAGGGAGAGAAGTATGCATTTACTTTCTTGTATGCAGAACTGTTTATTTGTATCTCAGTTTCAATTGCTGAGCTGGCAGTGGGATTATTTTGATCTGATACACACAAGCAAAAGGATAAATGTTCAGAGTAGAAAATATGCCTTATCCACACTACAATTCACTTTCTCTTCAAAAACATATGCCATTCCATCCAGTTTGCTGACCTAAACATCACTGTACTTCATGAAAACAGAACAGCTGTCTCAAGAAGCTGAAAATGCAATAAAAGATACAAAGTTCCAGAAACAGATCATTTGAATTATCTTTTACCGGGGCCGTGCAGTGAGCCACCATGAGAAAAGTTGTAGGGTTTGCATTAGAAATGCTTTTAGCCATTTTATCAGTCCGACTCATGTCAATGACAGGCATTATCTTCATGATCACTCTGTTTGCTGCACTGCAGTTCTGTGGTCTTATGTGCAAATCTAGGGTGTTAGCCTGGATTTACTGCCCTCCTGTCCTACTGCATAGACCTACATCAGCCCTGTGTCCCAGTTCTGTGTGCTGCAAATGCCTCTTGACAGGTCCACACGGTTCCATTTTTCTCCCTTTTCCTTGCTACCAGTATTATTTTTTTCTTCTCTCTGCTCTCCATTCCAAGTGTTTTATCTCCCTTTCTTTACTAGGGTGCCAGAAAAAGCAAAGACAGATCCTGCTCTATGACTGACTCTTCAGGTTGGCAGATACTTTCTTACTACCTCATTATCCATATTTTTTCATATAATTGAACCATCACTGTAAGGAAATTACTTGCCAAGTGTTTTTCCACTAAAATACCATGGGAATGAATCCACTGTGAACAAATCACAAGCAAACCAACATAAACTTTTATCCATAATACAAAGGTTCTAAATTGTTTATTTCCTAATTTAATTTCTTTTGTATGGTTACTTTGTTTGATCCAATCTTATGCTGCGCCAAAATTATTTTTTTAAAATTTAATTAAGTCATAAACAGCCTTCTTCCTCTCAAACAAATAAAAGCACTAGTTTCTCTATTTGCTAAGTAAAAATATTAATAGAAGAAAAACTAAAAAAAAATTAAAGGGTGGTGTTTACGTGTTCCAAGACAGTTATTACATTAAAAGTCTCTCTTCTTAAGGGCAATGCTTTAATCAAGACTAGCAGGGAAAAAGTCCGGAACATGAAAAATACTAAAGACTAGACACAGAAATATGTTTGGATAAAAGGTGGTTAATCCCAAAGACTTGAATTAGAGGATTATGGGGCTTCTGTAGGGCAGATGGTTGTTTATTCATGTCACAGGACATAAAAAGTAAACAGAGGGGAAAAAATAAATTATTTTCACTGACAAAAGGCTTCCACATCCTAGATACACCTAGTAGTATAGGCATTTTTCAAAACCACTCAACAAACTGCTTTGCCTACAGACTTTGGAAAGGCACTAAGGAGTTTTGTTTCTCAGTTTTCAGTTATATCCCCCATCTCTCTTCAGCAGTTTATAACTGTTACATTGCAAGTGTCCTGTGTGACAAATCTTCACATGCTGCATGCACAGAAAAAATCATTAACACTCAGAGAAATTATAGGATAGAAAGAAGCTCACAATTAACAAGTCTGCCTTTTGAAGTTCACCTCAGTGAGGGAATGCTACATTATAATGATTGTATTCTCTCATCCTTTCCATTCTTAACAATGTTTTGTATTGTTCTCCTCACTGACTTAGGAGAGCATTCCATCTCAAATGAACTCTTTCTGCAAATGGAAGTCATGTCAAACAAAAGATAAGAATGTGTAAGTTGTTTACTATTAAGTTGAATTAAGAAGCTAATTATGAAAAATTAAAGTCCCTGTAGATATAAATATCTACAACAGCAAAAATAAAACCTGGGACAGAAAACCTTGCGGTTAATTTGGATTAAATAGAATATTTTATTGACACTTTACCTGAACATAGTATTAAAAATTTAAATTCTGAAATCACATTATCTTAGCTTTGTAATACATAAGAACTTGTAGTGCCAAAACACTTTTTTATTATTTTCTAGCTGAAGCATCTGGCTAAAAGCAACACATGACTTACATTTTTTCTCTTGTATAATTTATGCAGACTGTGAGCCTTTTATTCCATGAAGAATTCACATCATGGAAGCAAAACATGTCATATGCACAACTTTCAACTGCATTAAAATCCTGCATTGTATCATGACATAAATCAAGTTTTACAGCACAACCTAGCTGAGAAAAAAGAATATAGATGACATGGTTTTTACTGCTTAGTCATATGTGTGGTGCTATAAAAAGATGTAATCCTTGCAACCTTCTTATCAGAGAGATATTTTAACCCTGGACCTCAAGAGTCCATTTGCTATCTACCAACAGTCAGAATTTCCTGGCTTGCATATTACTCTGCCACCAACACACATCTCTTTTGCAGTGCTGAAACTACATTCACAATGATACTTTTTTCTAAATATGCTCATAAAAAGAAACTTTCAGAAAATCACAAAGATAACTCACCTGCTATTGAAGTATTTGTATAGACATAATTCAAACACCTCCTCAAATAATATCAATGTATTTGGAAAGAAGACTAAAAATTTCAATCAATGATGAGGCAGAGCTTTGCAAAAAACATTGCAGTCTTGGCACAGATGCAATTAATAATTATGTGCAGATGATTTTCACAGCAGATGTATAAGTGCTTTACTTAGTCACATCTGCACAGACATTTGAGAACAGACTTTATCTGGCATGCCAACACATTATCATAGCAAAGGTTTATCATACTAATAATTAATCATAGTTTTGGTTTCCTCTTAAAGAAAATAATTCCGATTTTTCTTAAAGGCAAAAAATATTTAATTAATAATTATGGTTCCCTGGTAAAACAGGTTTGACTTTCAATATTTTTTTCCAAATAAAAATGAGGAAAATATTAATACTGTCATAGAAAGTGCACAAGCAAGCAAAATACTTTCTTCTTTATTTCTTTTTAAAAGTTTTGTAGTATATAACAAGCAGCAGTTGTTCCAGGTATTTTACAGGTCTTTCACATAAATCTGGACTTGCTTCAAAGTCAGATATTTAAATATTTATTATTTAACAAACTTTTTTTATTCATGATTGTGCCTGATATTAAAATTTTCTAACACTTTCAGTTTTTATGTTGTTTTACTTTAGAAGACTTCTTAAGAAATTTGAATCAAATGACCACTTAAAACTTACACAAACTGTCATGTTCAGCCTCTATTGGCTTCTAGTAGAAAAATCTAGTCTGCAAACATTAGTCTTTGCAAGAAAGTGGCTGAGCATTTGCATTTGTTAAAATAGGTTATCTTGAAAGTGCTTAAGTTAATTGTATTTATTTTTCTGTAATTAAAACACAAATACTCACTCCATTCATATGAGAGATTTCCTATTAAATTCAGGGAAGACAAAAGTATTCTGATTAGATTAATTCAACAGAAAGTAATCTCATTGTCTAGGTTTTTGTGCAAACTCTTCAAATACACATTTAAAATATAAATTTATTTTAAATGTAGGAAACACACTTTGATGGTTTTATAATCCATGATAATGTCCATCTCAACATATAAACTGAACTTGGCTACACCTAAAAAAGGAACAAAACTCTCACTGACTGCAGAGCCTAGAGTTCTATACTGCAGAGCAATGTGGAGATACTTCTGGCCATCAGGGATCTGCACTTGTCATCCCAGAGACAAAACCTTTGCTTTCACACTGCTTTATTCACTGCTCCTGATGGCACCACTCTTCTTGCTGATTCTGCATGGCTCAGACCAGAAACCTGTGAGGTGGACGGCTGCATGAAACAGCCTTCAGGAATACCCTCACAATCACTATTATATTTTCTCCTCCACCACATTCAATTTCTTTTTCTGTCATTTTCTTGACTTCTATATAACCAGTTCCAAAACTGCCCAGCTTTTGAATTGACTTCATGCTATCACTACCATCGTAACTAGCATGAGAAACTCAGACATAGCTAGCAATATTGTCCAGACTGAGAGCAAAAGAAAAGGAGGAGAAAAGCAAAGCAATTAAAATAGCCCCAGACTAAAGTCTGGAGATTAAGGCCTATCTATTCTCAAATACAATGTTTTCATATTCCTGTAGCTATTGCACCAAACAAAAAAAATCATCAAGGGAAAGAAGCTCCCCTATTTTTTTTTTTTTTTGGAGTACTATTATCCTAAATTGAAGAAATAAAGTCAGCAAATATAAATGAGCCAAAAAACCTCATTTTATCACATCTCCTATTCCCCAGTAGTAACAATTTGAACATGTGAGAGTCCCTTTAACAGGAGGAGAATTTTATAGAATATGAAAGAAAAAGAGCTATTCATTATTTCATTTTTATATTCCAGTAATCAATTAATTTTCTGGTTTTGACTGTAGATATTATAGATGTCAGTAGAAATAACTTTTAATAAATATTTTTCTGTGGAAGAAAAACCTTTTTTTAAGGGCCCAACAACCATAAAGAGCTATTCTTTTGCTACAACAGTAAAGCAGTACTTTAACACGTATTATTCCCATCCTTATAATATGTATCATCTATAGAGACAAAGGGAGGATGTACATTGTACTGGTTTTGATTATGATCTGATAAAATTCATTAGAAAGACATCTACTCATCCTCTGATTCACTCTGTTCTGCAGGAGATCAGAAATGTCAGCAGACATGTAAGAGAGAGAAAGAAAAGTTTCTCAGTTTTGTAGAGAGAAGTGAAGTTTTCTGCACTGAGGGCTAGTGCTACCCTATATTTCATTGAAGGAGGCAGAGGAGATGGAGGTGAGGGTTAAGGATTCAGGCCAGGTTTGTTCTGTTTCCTTCAGGCCATGGCTGTCACTGCAGCCTGAGGCAACCACTCAGCTCATCCTCTCCATCTTCAGCAGCAGCCACTGCACCAAACACTAACCTCTCTTACAGCAAGCAGCAGCAAGCTCAGCATGCAAAATAATCAGCTGGGCAATTTCACCAACCCTAATTATTCTGGGCTGCTGCCTACTTAGATTAGTCCTGAAACTCATCCAAGGCATTATCTACACAATCAGCTGCAAAGTCCGACATGCTTTCTTCTTCTACCACTTCTGCCAAAGATGCACAAACAAGCCCTCAGCTGGAAAGGGCATAATTGTATTTATGCAAACTGTGATCGTGCTTGTAACCCCAGCCACTCTATTGAGTTTATTACCAGTCACACACTTACATGTAGAAATGGCTGATGGCAAATGCTCTAGTTCAGAGCACACAGGGGGCTGACACTTACCTCTGAGGATTCATTCAATTGCTCATTTTACTCATTTGAATCTTGTTAGAAATTCAAGCCAATCCAAGTAACAGAATACATCAGTCTTAGAGACACAGAAAATTCAGCTCTTTTCAGCAAACATGAAATTCTTAATTTATTTTAAATCTCAATATGCTACTTTGACATGAAGAGGCTTCGCAGAGCATGTGATGCCAAGTTTATTGAGTATCCACAGTTTACATAAACTCTATTTTTTGCATTAGTTCATTGCAAGTACTTTAAGGTAGAAGTACCTTCACAAAGCATTTAACCCTGTGCTCCTTCAGGCGGGTGTTACCTCCTGACACTGTCAGGAAGGAACGTGGATTCAGCACAAACCCTCCCTGGCATCAGCCTGCAGCTGGATCTCCTGTGCCACCAAGAGCTCAGTGTTTATTTACCACATAAGAGCTGGCAGGGGAGTGTTTTCCCACTTCTCTGCCCATCCCACCAGCAAGGAGGCTGAGGGTGTATGAGAAGCTGGGAGGGGACACAGCTGGTCCCAGCTTGACCAAAGGGGTGCCCCATACCATACAATGTGTTGGTCAGCAACAAAAACTGTAGGGGAAGAAAACAAAATCTGAAAGGACAGAAGTTCTTCTGCAGCCCAGAGGAAAAAGAATTCATGTCTGTTCTCACTCTTTGACAAATACATTAATCAGGAAATGGATGATGAAATCAAACTCTTTTACTTTCTTTCTTCAATATTTGACTTTCAGTTATCATAAACCTAATTTTTTCCCTCTCAAATATTATCTGACTATTTCATCAAATTAATACAGCTTTTAGATTTGAAGATGGTATTGAACTTCAACAGTCAAAAATCACCAATTTTCAAGTACATAAGAAGTACTAAATTAATAATTTGAGCCTAATTTATGAATCTCTATTTTCTCCTCACATAATTTTAGAACTGCCCTCCCTCACTGACTTTAGATTCACTAAGCATCTTTTTCTAATAAATAAATAGTTATATTATTAAATCATATAACTTATTCTCTCTTATTACTGGAATGGTAATGATTGAAATAACAATTATCTTCTGATTTCTTGGATCCTCATTTTCCTCAGCAGGAAATAACTTGCTCTAAATGCAGTTGTTTTTGTAATTTTTTTCAATAAAGCCTATTGTCTTCTCTCTAGATCTTTTCCTATGTAAACTAATTTAAGCTTATTATTTTTCTTTAAATAATCTGTTTACAGGTTTGTTAGCTCACAACATCTAGTAGGCTGTGTTGAAAACCTAAAAACAATCATCCAGTTCATATAAGGTACATGGCAATGCATATTCTCAAACATAAATATCATTCCATAATTAAAACACAATCTGTTCTGCTTATTTCTTCACATCTTCTAAATTCAAAACTTCTCATATTAAAAGATGGAAAAGACATCTAGCTGAACTCCAGAGCAGAGCAGTTAGGAGATGTTTGGGCATTGAACTAAGATTATTTTATCTTTTTTAGATAGGCTCAGTCCTCATAATTATTAATGACAATGTATTCAAGTTTAATGAGATGAAGTTTTACCATTTGCAGCAATCCTAGGAGCCCAGATTACACATAGTTATGAGTATTGCTCTCTATTTCTGTTTACACACAGTCTAAGGCAAATGCAGAAACTTACACTTTAAGATTAATACCTCTGACTTTACCTGGATGATTTAGAATGCATAAAATTAAGACTGCATCTTTCAAGATGAAGGTTTAAAACACATGCAAGGTTAGATGAATGTTTTGAAGGTAAATCCTCACCTTAAATGACAACAGAAATCATCTATTTAAATGAACTATTAAGAGACATCAGAGATTCTCATCTCTCCTTCACACAAATGCTGGATGCCTTTCAAGAAATGTCCTTTGATCAAGCACGAGATGTTCTTCAGTAATACAAGTTATTGAGCCCGGTAACAAATTAAAAGCATGTCACTGAATGGACTGTGATAAATAGCAGGCTGTATTAGATGTTGTAATGGTAATTATTCATTCTAAATTCTGTGAAGCTATAAAAACAGTTTAGAAAAAAAACATCAGAAACACTCCCCAAGTCCTAAAGCAGAGCTCTCCTGCTCAATAAGGCATTATCTGCTGGTCAAGTTAGACTCTAGACATTACTATATTGGTTCTATTGAAATAGTACCTAAAAGCAGCAGTCAAGGATTAGGATTCATGACTATTCCTCAGCCTGTAATTTGGAAATGCAGATACAATTTTATGCTTATGTTTTTATCATAAATAGTTTGCAAGTACATGATCCGATGGGGCTGTCTAGTTCAGCGAAATCTGCTTTATTTTTACAGGGAATATAACAGCCAAAGCATTTGGTGGATTATGCTATGTAATACCAAATTTAAACCTCTGATAGGCAGGCCAGATCCCTGGCCTTGAAAAAGACCTACTGTGCACTCCTAAGCCATCCAAGCGGGCTTAGCAAGGCTTCTGATGAGCTGGCAGGGGTGAGAAAGTTTTGGGGTAGCATGGAAATGAAAATGCCAGCTACTTGGCACACACCTGTGGAACCCAAATATTTCTGCACCCCATCAAGGGTGACATTAATAAAGAATAAACTGGAGAGGCAAAAGTATATATCTACATTTCTAGTGGACCCTAGAACATCACAAGCTGATGTGATACAGCCCAGTCACAGCCCTGCAACACTTGAACTGCAGCTGTATCCACCAGGAGTCACACTGACACCCTACCCACTCTGTCCTCCAAGAACAGGAAAGCTTTTAGGAGCTGTTGTATATGTAACTTCAGTTACAGATAAAACAAACAAACCTCATGAAGTAGGATCTACAAATGAGCACAGATCCAAAGCCTAAAATGCAGGGGAAAGCTCAAATCCATTAATCTGCTACAACTGAGTTGAATTCACTTTTGTCACTTGCTATTAGACAATCCATTTGAAAATTATTTATGACCCCTCTTGATAAATATGATTAGAAAAGATTTGGCAACTGTACTAGCTGCAATCATACAAAGATAAATCTTTAATAACTTTATTCTTACGGCATCAGAGTTTTCTAAACATAATTGGAGAAAAAACATCACCTAGAAAGATCTAAAGAACAACAAATACTCAGAAAAATACAGACCAGCTAAAAGAATTATGAAATATATTAAAAACGAAAAAGGTATTGAAATTTGTTTCACAAAATTCAGTTTCTGAAGTCTTGTTTTTTGAGCTTGCTTATCCCATTGCAATAAACTGTCAAGAACCGTGTAATAGAGAACAGGAGAGACAGTTTCTGTGGCTTGTTATTGCCAAAGAAATCACTTAATAATATTTTAGTGCGTCTCTACCAGAGGTCTTGACTCTAAGAATTTACTTAAGGAACAGTATTTTTTCAAGTCAAAATATCTTATGATAATGATCTTAATTATATTGCAGAGAGTACTATCTGAACAATATTTAACATAATTCTCACCAACCAACATAAGGAGTCCTGGGGTCAGCAGGATGTGGAAGACATATCAAGAATACAAAATATATAGTCTTTCTTTTGTAATCCTGTACTGCCCTGGCTCAGAGCACTTAAAGGGAAAATCCTCTTGTGGCTATGAGTATGCAAGACAAAACAAGTTAATTGCTTTGGAAAGGTCCCCATATATTGCAGTTATAAACAGCAGCCTCAAGAAGTTCAGCAGAGCCATAGATACTAGCAACCAAATACTGACAATTCTCTCCTAAGCCTCTATGAATTTTGACTTTTGTTCAGAGGCTTATAATAAACTCTTCCAGTTTTCTTAGTGACATAAAATGCATACCCTCAGAAGGAAGGTGATGCACCACCTCAAATTAATGTCTTAAGTGTTTTAACACGGGCAAAACAAGACAGTTTCCTTCAGACTCCCTCTTCAAAATGGCTGAATTACATTTCTGAATTGTTATGGGGATTAAAAAAAAAAGAAAAAAAATAAGAAGAAAGAAAAAATCAGCCTGCAGCACAAATCCAGCAAGGAAAAACACAGCACAAACCGCCAAGGCTCACTGATACCAAACCTATAGACAAAGCAGGAAGTCTGAGACAGTGCTACAACCTGGGGTGTTTTTCAAACAGGTGACCTGCAACTTTTATCTATAATTAGGAACAAAATTACATCAGTATGATGTACTTTCATAGTACTTCTTACAGCACAATTTACTGTTGTCAATAAAAAGGGAACTTTGGCTTCACACAGCTCTGTAAAATGCTCAGTGATCTGTAGCTGTGCAGTCACTGAAGGTCAGTGCCTTCACAGGGTCATGGGATTTCACACTCACACGACACAAATGTAAATGACTCAGAGAGATAGGGCACTGTACAAGTCTCTTTCCAGATATTTAAAAAGAACAAAGGTGTTGACTAAGCATTCTGCGCTCTCGTTGAATTTCATGGAAACATTTTACCTCTTCAGAAAAATAAAGCTTTTATCTTCCCCTGCAATGCATGTTCTCTAATCATCTTACTGCAGAGTGAACACAAGGAAGGTGTTAGTATTAATGCTAGCAAATCAGAATATTAATGTTTTACACCCACTTTTTAGTTACTTGGTACAGATAAAAAGAGAAGGGAGCAATAGAAACTCTGGCTCAGAAAATAGTGAATGAGAATCATGTCAAGATGCCTTAACGTGAATCTATTTTTGCTGCATTTTTCCTTTCTTACAGAAAACTATTAGTAAAAAGGGCAGCAACATTAAGTAGATAATACATTTTTCTGGTACAAAGTTTGCCACAACCATATATTTTGTGAACTTAACCTACAGCAGTAACACCAAGTATTGGCTTTTTCCTAGATGCTTGTTCCCATCTTACACAGGTGCCATAAAGGAGTCTTATTTGCACAAGCTTACTGCTTAGGGAAGTCATCTTCCTCCAGAGGCCAGGGTTGAAAAGCTGCTTATCTCACAGGGTGTCTGTACACCAGCAGAGCCTCTGTAGTAACAACAACATGGGCACAGCAGCTCAGCACACACTGATCACGTGAATATTTACCCAGGGTCTCAGCAGCCAGCACTCTGCAGCTCCAGATATCAGCACTTCAACTACTGCCCTCAAAACTAGTCTGCATCTGTCAAGATGAGCTGCAGTCATGCTTTGGCCTGCAGTGCAGACCTATCTTTAGATAAGATACGTGGTTTCAATTTTAGGAAAATAGGAATACCAAGAGGCTCTCACCTACTCTGTCATCTCTCAAGCTGTCACTTACATCACCCTTTATAATTTGCAATTTTGCCTATGATGTTGCTTGAAAGTCATACTATTATTTACTGCTTAGTGGAAAAGTGGTCCATTAGGCAGCTGAGTTCTCTAACAGCTCTTAGTCACTGGGCACAGCTCTCACTCTTCTCCATGCTGCTCCCAGCAGTGTGACTGTGCTCTTTGGCCAGTTCTGGTAAAGGTGCAATATGCCACAGTAATTCTTCAGCTTATTAAGGCGAAAGGAATGTGTGAATTTGCTGCAGCAGTTTAGTTTCATACCAGTGAAATCACCTAAAATGGCTCACTAAAAGTCAGGTAAATGATAGGTTTGGTCCAGATCAACAGTCATAAGACCAGATGAGGAATGGAGCTTTCACTCCAGATGACAATGAGCTTCTGGGTTGTCGTTCCGATTGGGAACGGCTGGAAGGAACGACACAGACTCTCAGGGAGTCAGAACAAGAGGATCCTTTAGTTTATTGCTAGCAGGCCTGCTTTATAGACAGATACGTGGAAAGTACAGAAAGGAAACTCTTATTGGTTAGTAAACTGCTACATTACCATCATTGGTCAGTGGGGTACACCACCCCCTGACACATAACAACACCTGCAAGGTTGTTTTGTGTCCCTGAGGATTGTTTTAATTCTTTCTCATATTTTTCCCAGACTACTTTCTCAGGCCCAGCCTGAGAAGCTGTGCGGCCTGTAATATGTACAGGCACTGTCAGAATTTAGCATCCATACTGGGTCACCACAGCTCACCCTGCTGAGCCACACTTCAAGATAACACCTTGTGTTCTCAGCCCCTTGAGGTGGGACACTAGCACTTGGTGACTTCTCAGCTTTTTATGGGGTCTTTAAATTGGCTCACACACTCTACTGGCCTGAGTTTCCATGAAAATTTTATACATTTACAATGAAATTCATGGGTTTGATGAGATTCAGTTTTTCTTGCAATACTACACACACAAAGCAAATAGCAGAAAACCTTCTCCCGCTACCTCTGGTTATACTCAATTACATCTATGAAGATTTTAACTACTGACCAGCTTTGACTTTTGTTCAGGTTCATAGTGATTGACTTAAGGCAATGGATTACGTATGCCAGAAAAACAGGAACTTTGTTAGACATACATAACTTTTAATATACTTTGAACACTGAAGGAAAAAAAAAAGCAGGCCTTTAAATTGTGCTGGGATATTAGTCTGAAGTTCAAACCTAATTCTGATTAATTTCTTCAGTCAGAAGCTTTCAAGAACAAATTCAATTTCTTCAACACATCAACATCCTAGGTTTAAAAAATGGTGGCTTAGTAAAATTCTTTTTTAAAGTGTGTTAAAATTGTGTGATAAAAACAGAGCACGAAGACTTTCCAAAGGAACTCATCTTTTAGAAACTTTCAGTATGAACAGATTTTCAGAACTAAACTTAAAAAAAATAATTAAAACCAAATGATAATATGCAAAAATTGTAAAATTATTAGAAACGTTAAAACCCAATGAAACGCACTGCATACATTCACTTCCCAGGAGTAATAAGAAGTGTAGTATCTAAAGACCTTTTATAGTACATCACAAGCTCAGCCTTTCCTCGCTATAGATATATACAGAAAATGGCCTATAAATAGGCAAAACAGTAAATAGTCATGGAGGTTTGTGATGAAAACTTTTATTTGACTCTATTTAGATTATATAACTAATGTCCATATATTTACATTTTCCAAGTAAACAGATTATATAACTAGGAAGCTAAAAGATACTCATAATCTAAATGTTCAGAAAGGCAGAAAGTATAAGCACTGGAACTATTTCTTATAGAATGTTACTCTAGAATACCACTGATCTGAGGAAATTTTCATAAGAATTGGTGCCTTCAATCTGGTCTAAACCTCAGTGTGTGACACAGGTTATTTTTTACCTACATATTCATTCAGTTCATCTGCCTTTACACATTTCAAAAGAATACCTTAACAGGGAATATATTGCTGCATGAATACAGGCTATTAGGTTCATTTTCCTATTGAATCAGAAGAGACATAAACCAGAAGCTCCAATACCACACACTCCTTTCACAATCTACTTCTCCATGCTCATAAGTGCTACTCAAATGTTCTTTGGAAACAACTTCCTTCATCAGTGTTGACACACCAAAAACTTTAAAACATATTTATGGGGTTTTAAACATACTTTCAAGAGAATATTATTATTGGAAAAAGTCAGCTAGAATTTTCAATTTATCTATAAATAGGGTGAAATTGCATTCCTAAATCAATAATCAGATTCTTAGGCAGGTGGCCCAATATTTGAGGCACTCATCATGTGGCACCTACTGAGGCTCTGACTGGGAAGGGTTTCTGTGGGGCTGTCACTGTGACTGCCCAAAGTGTCTGTCTCACTCCTCACACTTGTGCCAGTGCCTTCATCACAGGACCAGTTTTACTGTTGTACAGCAGCTCCTGAACAGCTGCAGCTGAAATTACAGCCAGACAGAGAAGGACACAGAAATTGCCCAGGCTATTCATATCAAATACTTCTTCCTCGTACCCAGATTGTGAATTGCAATGGATGAGGCTTGGATGGAGTAAGAACTGTGAAAAGATGGAAAGAACATGCTTTCCTTTGACAAGCATATGCCTTCAGGCCTTGCACTCAACAATATTCAGTTTAATCTCAAGCAGCTTCTGTGAAAAACTCCAGGTCTTGAATGGCACACTTTGGGGAGCTTGGAACAACAGGGCTAAAGGGCAGAACACCTTAGGAACAGTTTTCACATGAGTGACATATGCACAGCCCTTTCTGCTTCTTTCCCCTTCATTTTGGTTTCTTTATTCCTCCCATACTGATTATCCTATCCTTAATGAAATACACATAAAATAAAACAGAACAAGAAAGACATGTTTTTACAGAAGATGTTAAAAAAAAAAAAATCAAAACCCAACCCAAACCATACAATTGATAAAATAATACCAACTAACTAACCTTTTTTTTTATTAATTAAGTAAATTTATTTGAAAGTGGTATGTTCTGATAGTTAAGTGAAGAAGTAACAAAATTACCTGCAAAACTAATTTAAATATACCATAGGAAAGCAATCTAAAATTACACTGAGTCTAATCTGTGACAGATAAAGTGTTTGGTTTTATTAGAAGAGTAATGATTTCATAAAAGTATGAAGAAAATTATAATTTGAAGAACACACTTCATGTATTCTGAAGATATTACATCTCTCTTTTTTTTTCTTTTTGTGCTGTTATTTCTGTTTTCTGGGACTCCTCTGTAAAACAGACTAACAAATCATAGTATTTACATAAATATTCAGAAAACTTCAAAAGAAAAACTCCATGATGGCTTTTTGTTTTATTATGCCACTGTAAAGAACTGAAATGTTTTACACAGAATCCAGCAGGTCTTCATTTTGCTCTATATGTGCCAAATCTGTATTAATTATTATCATTTAGCTCTGATGCAACATTTTCTTACCAAGTAAAAAATTCCAACTTAGTTAAACTGAAATAGTAGTTTGAAATAAATGGAAAAGGTTGAATAAGATAAGAATTACCTACATTAGAAGTCTTCATAGGATGACACCCTTTCCAGCCATACTTGTACAAAAATTTCTTTCATCACTATTAAAAAATCAATGGATATTTATTGATTTTATTCAGCAGATGTTCCACCTGCCAAGATGGTAAAGGATAGTGAAAAACTATCTTGGAATGAGAACTCAAGTTTCTTTTGTTTTCCATTCAAATTTGGAAAGATAAAAAAAAGGTGCAGATAAAGCAAAAATGTTTTTGTGGTATTTTCAATATTGGTTACTCACTCATATAATTCTGTGGTCTACAGTTTCAACTGAAAAAGAACCATCTTTACCTTCAGAACAGAAATTTTTCACAAATTCCAGGGGAAACTACACCTTGCAGTTAGTGTTAGGAAGGTAAACTAAAACTAGGATCCAATGATAAAAAATTTCCATAAGTTAAAAATCATAAAATCCATGTTGTTTTATTAGTAATAGACCTAATCTCATCTGAAACCATAGATAACTAAAATACTTCATTAATAATTCATAGTTTTTTTGTTGCATCATCTCAGAAGATTATTAATCTTTTTTGCAGACAACATTTCCGCTATAGCCATAGTTCCAGCAAAGTCTCAGAGTAAAAGAAAACATGATTTTAAGAATTACAATTTTAATTATTTCTGTACATTGTATAGAGAAGGTTCAGATTGCAATTTAGGCAAGGTTTGAATCAATAAAGTTGAATATTATACCTTTTTGTTTGAATTGAAGCACTATGAAATTATTCATGCTCAATTTTACTTATGATAAAATATTCTCTGTACTCCAATTATTATATGAAAATATTTCTTCTTCCTTACTTCAGGAAATCCCTGTCTATCCTCAGATTCTGAGAAGGCATAATCAGTCACACACCATCTTTTCAGCATGTATTTTAATATCTTAGAGAACAATCATCATTTTATAAGGAAGCTTCAAATGTTCATATTTACCATCTTATTGCCTAGTTAGAGTTATCCCTCAAAAATTTCTTGGCTTGATGCAGTGTGTACCTGCCTGAATGTGTCTGCCAGCAGGAGTGATAATAAGGATATGAATATGCAGCCGAGAACTGGGAAAAGGCAGGGCTTTTTCAATGAGGGATATTATTGTCTTATGCCAAGTTTCAATTATTGCAAATTTAAAATATTTTACAGAAGAGTCCTCTAAATGCTGCAAAAGATCACACCCTTTTCATATTTTCTATGGAACATGGAAGTGTATAAGTAGGAGAAGGTTTGGCAAAACTTTTTTTAAAAATTCCCTACAATTAGAAATTTCTGTAACTTTAAACATGCTAGTTCAGTCCTCATCTGTACATCTGTGAAAAGTATTTCTCTAAACAAAATATCAAATGCAATACTAATGTTTTAAAATAGGTATTTATTTCTTAGTCAATGTAGCAAAAAGTACTGTCAAAGCAGTGACATTTTATTGCTTACAAATATATGGAGAAAAGTGTAATATTTCTTATCTCTCAATATTTCTTATACTTGCAATTAAATAGAGGCAGTTCATAGGAGTAAGCTTAAAAAAATGGAACAATAGAATTCTGAATTTCTAGTCAAACTCTTTATATATTTAAGATATAAGAGGTAGAGGTGTCTATGAAAAGAAAAACTATTTAATTAGAAAAACAAAACACAATCTCCTACACTGCAATATTAAGTGAAATAATAAGAAGAAATTTTGTCACTCACTAAAATTTGTTTTAATAAAACAGGTCAAACATTTCAGCATTTTAAATAATCAATTATTCTTCTTTTTATCATTTAAAATTTGGACTTCGAATTGTAAGATATTTCTATACCGAAACTGTGAAAATTCAAAGTCTTTTTGTTCAACTGCTGGAGCTGACTCCTGAAATTTTGCCTTCTAGTATAATTTGTTCCAAAGAAGTTAGACTTTCAGGAACTCTCTAACCTGAATGAAACAAATTTTAGAAACAATGACCTCGTTCCAATCTAATTTAGCTCAGTGTAACTTTGAAGCCAAAGTTGTTGAAGATGTATGAAACTGGCACAAGCAGGATTGAAATCAGGTCCCTTATCTCTCTGAATTTAAAAGTGAGAGCTGTATGACAGAATCCCACTTCCTTGGCATCTCTGCTCATATAAGACATGCACTGTTCTTGCAGTAGCACCCAAGAAATGTGCTTTCTGCTCCTCACACCATGAGCTTCCATACTTTTTTTGACTTGTGACAAGCAAATTGTTTTCAAACAGACCTAATTCTCTGTCAAAACCTAAACTGAATGTCTACCAGATTGGTTTCAATACTGCAATAAACAGGTAGGTCCTGGAAGCTGCTCCAGACTTGAGGCTATATTCATTTTTATCATGAAAAAAGGCAGTTCTTCATATGTTTTTAAATGACCATGAAAGGTTATATATTTATGTTTTCTGTGTGCTTAGTGACAAAGAACAGCATATTTCCAGCTGGTTCTGCAAGCACTCATTGTTGCTCACACAGCCTACATCTGCAGCTTTCAGTCAACAGCACAGGGACGTTGAATATTTTAAGACTACTCAAGCCTATCCACATGTTGTCTTGGGGGTGTTGGTGAACAGCTGGCTGAAGATGAGCTGGCAGCACGCCAGGGTGACTAAGAAGGACAGTGACATCCTGGCTGCTTTCTGCAATAGCGTGGCACGCAGGACCAGGGCATCGTCCTGAGCACCGGTGAGGCTGCACTTTAAATACTGGGTTTGGTTTTGGGCCCCTCACGACAAGACAGACATTGAAGTGCTGGAGTGAGTCCAGAGAAGGGTAAAAAAGCTGCTGAAGGGTCTGGAGCACAAGTCCTGTGAACAGCAGCTAAGGGAGCCAGGGGTGTTTAGCCTAGAGCAAAGGAGGCTCGGGAGGACCTCACTGCTCTCTACAATTACTTGAAAGGACTTGTAGCCACATGGGTGTGGGACTCTTCTCCAAAGTAACAAGAAACAGAATGAGAGGAAATTTAGACTGGATGTAAGAAAAAACTCTTCACCAAAAAGGTTGTCAAACACTGGAACAGGCTGCCCAGGGAACTAGTTCATTCACCATTCCTGGAGGTATTTAAAAGGCATGGATGTGACACTGGTTTAGTGGTGAACCTGTCATTCTTAAGTTAACAGTTGAACTTTATCCCAAAGCTCTCTTCCAACCTAAAAGATTCTATCTTTCTATGCATGTGAGTTTCTCTGAAAATAAAAACTAACTAGATACCATGCTTTAATAAAATAAGAGTGAAAGCAAACACTGAATTTAAGAACTGACAAAACACAAACACATTTGGCTTTCCCACCACAGATTCCACCCACATTAGATGTCAGCCACCATTTGTGCAAACAAATTCCTCTCACAGGGTGTTCTGAAAAGTGGCTGGGAGCATGGTATGCACGTATGCCTGAACTGTTTACCATCATTGGAGAATCTACTATGTCCTACTTTATATTTAGAACAAATTAGGGCAATATTTAGAACTATCACACACCTAGTTTTCCTTGAATGAATTCTCTTCCTTCATCTAGAGATTGTCTCTTGCTGAATCCCAAGAGTTTGAGAGATTTGTAAAGACTTGTAGGGCTTTTAAGACCTTCAAACATTTGGAAAAGGTGCAGAGAGAACCCCAGCTTCAGTGCAGGTCACCTCTCTCGTGCCTGTGTTCCAAGTGGGTGTACAACAACCCCAGGGATCACAAGCTCTCCTGAGTCTCCTCAGATTGGTCCTTTGGCAGACTGCAGGTATGACAGTATTGCCATAAGGAATACAAGGGCAGTGGTACTCTTTGATTTTCTAAATTTACCTGCAAAGCCTGTGGACACTCAGAATTAGCCAGCATCACTCTGCTTCACATCTGCTTCATGCTGGCTAATAATTTATGGGGGCACTTTCAAACCTCCCCTAAAGCATACTCCTTAGAATTGCACTGAGAAAAATCTAACTAAACATGCAGGTAAAAAAGTACTCTAAATGTCCCTCACAATATAAGATTGGAAAAGCACCTAAATTGGAAAAGCGATGTAGAAAGGTTGGCCTAACTTGCACCACAAAATACAGCTTTATTTGGATCTCTGAGGTGACATAGTTCAGTGTTCACTCTACTACAGAGCCTTCAGACTGCATCATGTAAACTGAGATGGTTTTGAGAAAATTGGTGATTTGAATAGTCTAGAACATTTATAAAAATGTCATTATAATCCCTGGGTTTAGTGATGGAGAATCTATTTTACTGCCACTTAAAATTTACGATTTCATAAAAACATTGGCATTTCAAGAATTGTTTTTCTCTAACATTTTAAGCAATTGTGATCTTTCATTATTAGGGAAAATAGCAGTACACCTAATATTTTGGTCCAAAACATATAGGCAACTTCTTTTTTTCCTCTCCAAATTGCATTTCTTAAGACAGGCAGGAGGTCCTGTTGTGGAGATATAGCTTAGAACTGTCTGCTACACTGATCTTAGTAGTGGCAGTAAGTGTTGTAAACGAAGACATCTTTTCAGTTCCAGAAGCCTGGTATTCACAGCAATAGTGAAGAAGGGTCTCTTACATAATGTGGAAAAAATAATGTGAGTTTCAGGAAAATTTGAATAACACAATAAGAAAGAATCATTCATTCTATTCACAGAAAAAGGCAGAGGCCATCTGTTAAACTGGTGCTAGGTTGTCACTAAAGAGAGTTTCAATGTCTATGAAGACCCACACAAAATTCACTCTGGAAAATAGGTCTAATTCTGGCACAACAAAAGTTTCAGGTATACACATTTGTAATCTCAGCTATGTCCATGTAACTGTGTTCTCATACGTTGTTTCCAGTGCTTCTAAAGAATGAACTCATCTGTCACAGTGTCAGCTCCTGACCATGGTCTTAGCACATCTCATCCCATCCAACACCATCTCAGCCCTTCACATCAATGCTGCCAGGTCCACGTTCCTTGCTCAGGGAGTCCCAGTTCCCCTTTGCAAAATCCAGTGGTTTAAGAGCAGAGGAGAAGTAGGAGGGTCTGGGGATATTATGTGACCAGGGCAGCTGAGGCTGGCAGCAGTTGGCTCTGGTTCCTGGTACAGCGGTTAATGTTGTAGTGATTTCCTGTGCTATGCACGGTCACTTCCTCCCAGCCCAGGACCCCCAGCACAGGCAGGGGGCAGACACACTCAGAAGCTGTCACATCCTCCCCCAGTTCAAGCAATTGCTCTTCTCCTTTATGAAAAACCAAGGCTATTCTCCACATTGATTCCAGCTGCAGGCCACCACTAGGCCACATTGAGAGAGCTACACTCCATATGTCATGGCAAAGCACATACACTAATTAAATCAAGATTAACAAAGCATAGTATGGAACCTTTTTTTCCCCTGCAAAATCTTTGCAAGCTTTTTAAGTTAATTTATATAACAAATATCTAACTTCATTCACTGCCTTAGAAATCAGGAGAGACATGACATTGTCATTATTAGTTACTGTTGTTATCAATGTTTTCTTTTACACTTAAAATGCACAATTATTTAAGTGAAAGCTATAAGTTTTGTAAGATTATTATGACAGAGAATCTAGAATTGTACAGCATGTTTTAAACTCCCATCTGAAGGGAGCAGAAGGCCCAATATGTAGACCAGACCCACTTCATGGCAAAGGCTGGTGCATCCCTGACACCCAGCTGTGAAGGGAAAGGTTCCTATCCTGGAAAGGCCCTCAACCATTATGGATTTTTCAGTTAGGCAGCAAACTGGCAATAAAAAGTCCAAGGGCAATCAAAGAGAGACATCAGGGCTTTAGAATGATGGCTTAGGGAATCAGGAGTATAAGTGAGCTTCTCCTGTATTCCCCCAGTTGCAGGAAATGAGGAGGGAAGAGAGGGCGATCCAGCAGATCAATACTTGACTCTGACCCTGGTGTCAACAGCAGAAATTTGAGAGTTTTTGATCATGTTTACAGTTTACATGGCACCAGGCCTGCTGATGACAAATGGGGGTCACCTGTCTCAAAAGGAGAGAAGGATTTTTCTCAGGCATTATCAGGGCTCATGGAGAGAGCTTTAAACGGGGTCTGAAGGGGAAACCAGACATGTAACAGATAAAGGAGGCAGCAGCATTCCAGAGTCTGAGAGACATTGTGCTAGTGGGGTCCTTCATTCTGCTGTCTCCATGGAGGTAGGGGATAGAGAGCTATGCAGCAGCAAACAAGGGTTACTGATGTGTTAGAAGCCATGGAAGTGCCAAATTAGTTGTAATCAATAATCTTGCAGACCTTTTCCAACCTAAAAGATTCTATGCTTTTATAATCCTAAATGTGTATGTGTACAAAAAATACATGGTTTGTATATTACTTTGTATACTACATTTCCTAACTGAATTGCCTTAAATAAACATTTTGTTACTACTTCGCATGTATTGATTGGTTCTATTTTCCTCAAGGTCGATTCTAAGAACAAAATCATGAGCAGCATAAAGTTGGTGTAAGTTTTTTCTACTCATCGGGAAGACTAAGGGGGTCAAGGTTTCAGCTCAGTTTTTTCACATAAGTACATGCAACTGTCTACTTTGACCTTTCCTTCCATTCAACACTATTTTGCTCCTTACTTATCAGACCATGGTTGTGGATATCGATATATGAAAATTCAGATTATTTTACTTACTCAAGTTAAATACCTGCTTCAGAAACAATTTGATAGCAATATTAATAATAATAAATAGTAGTAAATTTTCTGTTCCAAATCCACAACAGCAGATGACCATTCAGAAGAAGTAATAAAGGTTCACTGGTATAAGAACAATAACTCAAAAAAACTTAAAACAACATACATGAAGGTAAGGAAATAATATTCATTTGATTGAGTTTAAATTCATGGTCTCCAATACTTCCATATTTAGATTATAAATTATCTTTTTATAGGCCAGGAAGTAATTTCAATCAATCTTAGTTTTCTTTCTGACATCGGAGTAACTCCAAAACTATTTCTAAAAAGTGCTAAAACCAAAAAATCATCATAGCACCACAAGAAAAAGAAACCTCCATTGATTTAAACCGCATCAGTCATTTAAAATTTGTCTCACTCAAAGCTTCAGTGGGTTAACTTTATACACACAGGTCTTATTGCAGATCAGACATTCTTTAACCTGCAGCAGACAGCATGAAACTGGCATAAGGTCTGCATCATGTGCTCCAGTTAATTCAACAAAAACGCGATCATGCACCCACATTTGTTCCAGATCAAATATGCACTCATTGTGATCCAGGAGCACAAAAATCTGGTATTAATGGACATGAAACCACGGCCTTATATGACAGCACAGCTTTAGATACTTTGCATATTTCATTGACAGGTTTATCAGTAGGCATGTTTTTTCCTTTAACTTATCCAAATATTTATAGGAGCTGTGATGTTGTTTTCCAGGTAAATCATTAAATTTATGTAAATGAAACACAAAATCAGAAAAAAAACCAAAATAATTCCCATTACAACAAAGCTGAGTCATCTGTGAAGGGCTGTAGGTGTGTGGTTGCAATCAATTTAAATAGCCGAAATAAATGTCCAAAGTAATGGAAACGAAATCAAATGTATATATTGAAACTATCAAAAAAGGAAAAATCTTACCTTTTTCACTAACACTTTCACTTTCAATCTCTACATCATCACAACTTGTATATTCTGGAGTGGATGCCAATTCTTCTTCTGAGCTACTTAATGAAACCTGGCGCATTTTACCTCCTTTTTTCGTTTTATGGGGCTTTGGTGGTGGAGGTCTGACAGATTCCGACTGATCTGAGCTGAGGGAATCATTCCGTAACATGGTCTCCATCTTTTCACGTTTTGTTTTCCGGACAGCAGAACTGGGATCCAAATGGTGCTGTTTCCTTAAAGAATCAGAGCGCCTCATGTCTGGTCTTTCCAGGGGAATTGGACTCCTCCTAGGTGTTGGAGGGCTATGATTTGTGGTCCTCTGACGATTGGGACTTGGTCCCTGAGCCTCTCGAGTTCTTTCCATAGAGTATGAACGTTGATTTTCCATGGCAGCCCTGCGCTCAGACACTGATCTTTGTCTTGATGGCCGTTCCATCCTGAGCATGGACATCCGAGAATCTTCCAACTCTGTATTTGCCAGTGAGACATCACTGTGTCTCCGTTCATGACGTGCTCGGGACACTTCAGCATGGATACGCATTTGTTCCTCATACGGCTGTGGCTTGACTGGATAACGAGCCAAATTAGGATCACTTCGGTATCGTGCCTGGTATTCCTCTTCTCTCCTTTGCCTTTCATATTCTTCTCTGCTTTGTGCATCTTCTTCTTCTACCGGATACTCCTTGGAACGCCTGCGGCTCCTTCTGTTGGAATCCCTATAATCACCCAGTTCAGGTTCTTCGTATAACTGAGGCCCACGCTGTGACCGCCTATCTGAATAATCTGATGGTGACCTGGGCATCGCACTGTCTGATGTAGCATACTGTGAATATTCGTCTCTCTCGTCCCTCTGGTCGTATCTTCTGCTCTGTTCTCTTGATATTGAAGGGCTTCTTTTCCTAAATAATCATGGCAAGAAAGCAGAAAGAGAGTTCTGTCAATATTTTATGTAGCACAAATATACAGTTAATGCTAGTTAAAAGATAAAATGACCAGCTGAAGGAAAAAAAATCCATCAGTTGTGTTTCTTTGTGAATATGCTCTCACATTTTCTGTACTAAATTAAAGAAATCATGTCATGCTACAAATCTGCTTATGGTGCATAGCTTGAATAAAAAACAGCTTTGAAAGACAAATGCTAATATGACTTTATAAAATATAGAATGCAAATACTTGGGCTATTTTGTAGTCATGACTGCTTTACAAGTACCAAAATTCTATAATCCTTTGTAATCATTTTACAACAATAAAACTTGATCATATACTTCTATTTCATAGAGTTTTATAATCACCATGAAAACGAGGGCTAGAAGGATCATTCAGTTAGTTTAATCTTTTAGCAGCTGCTATTGCTCAAAAACACACATTTCAGTTCCCACAAAACTATAATTTGTGCCAAGGGCAGAAAACAAAGATTCAATGGCAGCACTTGTTTAAATCAGATGAACTTAGAAGTCCTGAACTCAGAAAAAAAACACTTTTTGTGTTGTGAAGGGAAAGAGTTTCAAAGTGCTGCCTGAGTTGAGAAAAGACTCCTTCCCATCTCTACAGGGATGGTAGCAGTATTAGTCCAAGCATTTGGGCAAGACAAATACCAGAATGAAGTTCCTGTGCAAATAAAGCATTGACTCTTTGATATCATTGACACCATCTAGCTATAGACAACTACTGAGGAAGTTGGAAAAAGAATTAACAAATATTCTTTCCTGACTCTGACAAATGATAGATTGAGGAATGTAATTAATTTATATGTAATATTTTCATAAAGGGTGTGTCTGGAACATATAATAAATGCTATGTTTTCTATTTGACACAACATTGTTTGCTATGTGATTAGAAGTGATCAGTTGAATAGGAAAAGAACAAACTGGATCTTCAAATTTTGCCTTTATCAATCTTTACAGGGTAATAAGCATGTAAAATACTACTTTCCAGACATGTCCTGCTTCATGTTTGGCTTTTCACCCTATAAGAAGGTATCTGCAGGAAACTGGAGCAAAGATCTCAGATAAAGGGACTGAGAGGTGGACCTTCTCTGAGATAATGTAGATCAGCTCAAACTTTAAGTGATAAAAATACAAAGAAGAAACTATTTTTGTATTGTTTGTTCTTTCTTTTTATATTTAGTTCTACCTTTATAATTAAGATCCTTTTTAAAATTTTTTCTACACTCACAAAATGACTGCTGATTCCGGAGGGCAGCCTTGCAGGTAGCAACCAGGAGGTCCTGCGTAGTGTTTAGAAGGACTTGAAAAAAGGTGAGCAAATACAAAGCCCTGTTGTTGTCACAGTTGTCCAAGAAGAAACACTTCAACTCTGTGAAGGGGAGGAGAAAGAGGTTCTCCTGGTGCCCAGGAAAGTATAAAGGGCTCTGTCTATCTTATAGGAGAGAAAACATTCTTTTCACAGCCAGGAGGGAAATACAGTCTCTGCTCAGCAAGGGAAAACCACAAGTGCCAGTGCAGAGTGTGCGTGGTATGTGGGGCGACTGGCAAACTGGCATCTTTTACTGTTTTAGGTACCATACAGAATTATTAAACTGTGCTTGAAAGATTTGGACCCAGTATTTCCTTGCAAATAGTAATGTACTTTAGCTTTGCAATGGCATCTACAAATGAGAAAACTAATACAATCTTGCAAAAATTAAACTTCATGTGAAGCAGGACAAGTTCTATAAGCAATAGTTCAACAAGTTCTGTAAGTTCTGTAAGTTCTATCTGCTACTGAAGACTCAACTTGAATTGCTCTAATGTGACATGAACTGAGTTTCATAAGGCTAAAAGCAGAATGGCCAATTAGAACAACAGAACTACCCAAATGCAGGCAGTTTGAAAAGACACAGAAGCTTCATCAAGACAACAGAGATTAGATGCAGAAATGCTTTAAGGAAGATAGATATTTTTCACTTCAGATGATGAAAATTATACTACATCCCAAAATAAATTGCTCCAATAGCAAATTATCCAATCCCTGAAAATTTCTGTCATGGGTGCAGCAAAAGTGTGCATAACTTCTTCCTTCCCAGTTGTGTCTCCCATACAGGAAAAATCTGCACTCATCAGATACAGGCATTCATGTGAATCTCATTGCAAGATTGAGACAAATATGTGTACACATGAAATGTACACATGCTGTACTGTGAATACTCACACTGTTTATACTCAGTCTATATAACCTATAGATATGTGTATTCAGAGCCACACTTTCTCCATCAATTTGATCCTGCAAAGCATTAAAACACTCTAGTACATATGATTTATAGGATCAACTCCATGATGAACGGTGTAACACAGAAAGCCATACAGATTCTAATTTGACAAATCTCATGTGTGCCTTGGAGCAGTCTGAGTGTACACATGCTTCAGTATTAAACATCTACAGCAATACAAACAACACAACAGTAAGGATGTTTAGCTGCAAATGGAAGATTATATAAACATACTCATAATGTGTGTGTGCATATATACATATAAATAAATTAATATATCACTCCATGTCACAGTGTCCTTATATAGATGCAGTCCTCTTCTGATGACATTATGGCTATAATTTCATGGGAGGAAGGCTGAGGGGGATAAAAAAGATAGATTTCTGTATAAGTAAAAACATTACTGTAGACTTGTTGCTAAGGAAAATGTATTTCTATTAAGGAAACACATCATCAGATGAACTGGCACATGAGTTACTAAAAAATACACCTATTTTTTCTAACATGAACTATGTTAATGAGAGGAGGATGTGTTGATTTAGCATAATATTTTTATACCACTTGCACAAACATTTTCTGAGCTTGTGTGCTACATTTACTACAGTCATTTTCCTTCCTCCTTAAGACATAAATATAGAAATCCATCTATGGCTGACAGTAATGTGAAGAGCAGCTGGGTCCTCAATTTACTCCAACTTTTCATGAAGGAAAAAGCTTTGCCACAGCTGTCCTGCATGTGGCAATGACTAGAACACAGGCAAGACAGAGGACCTACCTGAAAATATAGAGCTTTTCTTCAGAGAAAGCAGTCTATAGAAAAAAAATAATTAATTTAATTCTGGCCCATGTTGACTGACATTATCAAACCTCTTTCTAATTAATTTCATTCCTTTTGAAGTCATCTAACTTCACTACTGAAGTTGTAGTCCTGTCCATCAGAAATGAATTGTCTGTGCCTGTACACCTGATCAGTCAGAAACCTTCTGTCAGGAGAGGGCTCATCCTGCCCCACAGTCACCAGACCCTTAGTATCAAAGTCTGTCATTCTCTTTACTGGTCATCATAGCACAATTATCCCCCCTTTAATATTCAACAACTTTTTAACTTTAAAAATACCTTAAAATGTACAGAGTTGTACAATGAATGCTATGTGTTTTAAACTGGAGTTATGAAATCATAGTAAGAGGGAACTAGTATTGATGATAACTTACGGCCTGTCCCTACTATTAAAAATCTGCTGCTATTTTTAGATCACAAGCTAATTCTCACTCACCTTCATGAGCATCTGTCTAATCCATTTCTAACCATTAACTACCTTAAAGATACCTTAATAAAACCCTTTCATCAAGTACTTTCAGCAAGATATACCATGGAAAATGACTACTCCTGCCTTTCTAGGTCTTCCGTGGAACTTTCACAGCTAAGGGTGTGCTATGAACCCTCCAGCTGCCAGCTGAACTAAGCACTATATATCTCTTGTCAGAAGGATTACCATCTTTTCTGAAAAGGTTATCACACCTTTTCTGAAAAACCCTCCAGGCCATTGAGACTACTACTTGTTTGAAACAACCATAAAATAAAATCTCTCTTACGGTTAAAAAACTCTAAACATGAAAAAATATCTCTGTCAATCACATTATAGAAATTAGGTTTTTTTCAGATACAGAATATGAAACCTAATTTCTTTTCCTACTTATTACTGTCTATTTATTTTTATTGTAATTTATGAATACATGACATTTGGTCTTTCAATACACAATTCAAAACCCTACACTGATGGAAACCTTCTTTTCAGTGCACTACAGGTATCATTAATATTATGGAAAAGCAAATAGCTTGACTGTAATCTGTACTCCTGCACATAAAGTTAAATTATTCAACTCCCTGACATCACAATAGAATTAAGTACTTAAAATATAACATAGAAGAAGACAGCTATTCAGTTTTGATGGCTGTGATTTCTATAATGGAACTAAATATCTTGAAAGTCTATGACATTCATTTGTATTCTTTCTTAAAGAGAAAACACTCTTCTGCTTTGATTTAGGTTTTTAGAAAATTGGCCCAAATGTACTGTAGAAAAAGAAATTTTAAAAATTAAGTGTCCATCACATTTCAGAAGTCAGAGACATTAAAACACACTGTAATATGTAAAGTAATTGTATATCACTGTCAAAACTAGATGTCAGACACTCCTGCTAATAAACTTTTTCTCAGACTAATAGGAGACACATTTGAACTGGAGAAAACTTTCATAAAAATATTCTAAAGTTGTGTTTGACTACCTGAATCAAGTTACATTTACTTGAAGAGTATTGTTTATCAGAAGCTTTGGGTCAATTAAAAAATTGTAATTTGGGTCAATTAAATAATGGTCTCAGTGGGCCTGATATCAGCAACTTGAAAAGAGAATATTGGCCATCTACTTGTAAGACCTAATTATAATTTAATAGACAATTCTTTAAATTTTTTTCTCTCTTTCCTATAAATTATCAAAAAATAAAGTTGAATGGAAAATTAAAACTGAAAATATCTTGCCTGCACATACTGTAATTTTGCTTAACTCAAAATGTAATCCTTTCAATACATGAAAAAAAAAAAATCAGAGAAGGCAAAAATTGACATTTTCCACCAGAACTTTGTCACAAAAGCCATGCAAGATACAGGGCTTCTTGTTAGAGACCTCATCAAATAGAGTGAACACTGCTTCATCTCTCCTTTACTCTTTGGCTCCTGTTGGGGAAACTGCATTTGCTGGTCCCTGAGTGATCATTCAGGAATAGTTCTTCTACTTTTTGAGATTTTGTATTTCTATGTGTTATATTCAATAGTCAAGGCACTTGTTTTAAAACAGCAGTGACAGGGAGCAGATAAAGCACCTTGGCAAACAGTTCCCAGGCTGCCAGCAGCTGAGCTGAGCAACTCTGGACCTTGTACCCAAAGCCCCACGAGTGCAATGAACCCAGAAAACCTGCTGTGCAACTTTAAGGTCTGCCTGCCTTTCACAGGGAGGCTTCTACTCTCTCATTTAGGAAAGCACTTCCACAGACTTCCTTTGCCCTACTGAAAAATCTACAAAATTTTGGCAGTGGCTTTAAGAGGCTAGCTAGCAATGATTTAACTTTTCATACTCTGCTTATAACTTCTGCTTTTGCTGAGTCATACTGTGCAGTACAATTCATTTTGCACATTCTTCAAAGCAGCTATGACTCCCTTATTGAAAAACCAGGGATTTCTTTGATTTCTAAGCAGTTCCAATTTTCACCAAGATCTCTCTTTACAGTTTCTCTACACTGTCTAGTTTATACTAGATTAAACTTAAACTTTGTCAGTTTTCTCCTTAGTTTCTCACCCCCTCAAAAAAAGATGAAGAATGTAAGCACATTGTGCACAATTCACAAGTTAATTAATTTAAACAGTCTACTTTGATAAATAGAAAAGGTGTTTATTGCATTTGACCAATACAGTTTTAAAAAAAATGTTCTGAAGTACATCTAACACTCACATATCTAAGGAATCCACTAGATAAAACTCATGTGAGACAATATTTCATTCCTCATTTCAGCCATGCCTGGCAATTTGATTTTATAGAAACCGTACTTTGAACTAAAAGAATACAATCCAGCAATTATCTCCAAAGAATATGAACTAAGTTTACAATGATGATTAGTAAATTTACTGAAGCATGACACTGGTAGAGCAGATGTTGATCTGTATTAGATTTTATCTGAAAATATGAATTCACTGACTGCAGGCTTGTATCAACCGAATGAAAGGAAATCTGCAGTAACAAAATGTTAATATAATTAAAGTCACCACTGATAACCATTTTGCTTTGAACTTGACATGATTGCACAGACATATGAAATAATACCTTTCTATTCTATACAAGTAATTCAGCAAAAATTCAGCACTGCCGCAGCATTAATTTCAACTTGGATGAGTAGAAGAGTTATAACATGGAAAAAAACCTGCTGAACAAAAGAAGTGATTGCAAGTATCAATTGCTAATCTACAAATATTTAGGTAATATGTTTGTTTCACTTTTTTTCTCCTTAAATCAAGAACATCACAGATAGGAAAACTGGACTAACAGTAGAAATTATTTTGTCCTCCTTTATTTTTCTGGAGTATTCAGTAGCCCTTAAATCATATAATATGATTTTAGAGAACTGCAAATAGAGAACTAAAACAGCTATATTTTACTCTAAGTGTTCATTCAGATATATTGATGAATGCTTACTTCTTATAAATAGGTTAAACACGCTAAGATTTTCCTCTATTTCTACTTCTGAACACTTTCAAAATTAATATTTTGTTAATTATTTCCATTTATTAGATAAACAAGAAATATTGCACCTTTTCTATCAGTAAAAATCTTGTGCCAAAAAAGATAACAGAAACAATAATAAATAGCAAAGTTATTAGATTATTAGTTATTAGAGTTATTAGATTATTAGTTATTAGATTTGGTATTATTGGTTTCAAGAATAATTGGTAAGAATGGGCATTCCTGTTATCTGCATCAGTACTGACACCACAGAAATCATTTGCAGAAGAGTGGAATCAATTAACAGCTGTCTAACAGCAGGATTTAAAACACATGGTGTTAATAGAATAGTAGGTCACAGAAACACTAACATAAGAATGAGTAAATATAACACTGAACTGTTACTAGAAAGTACAAATAATATAAAATAAAACAACATTTTAAAATTCTACATATGCTATTTTTATTAAGAGAAACACAATGTTTCAAGAATTATTTTTATCACAGTAAATAGAATACAATTAAAGAAACTAAATTATAGGGAAGCAACAGATTTTGTTAAAGATAATATTCGCATATATCTGAAACACAAGAAAAAGTTTTTCAATACTTCCACTGACTTTTTTACTGAAAGTAAAAAATATCTCCCTAATCATCCCCCAATAGAACAAGAAATGCTGAGCATTAGACATTGTTTTCACACAACAAATTCTGCATCTTTCTTCCCTGATTTACCTTTTGATCAGCCACTGCACGTCTGGGTAGTAGGAAGCCTCAGGTTCATGAGAATACATCAATTTGTGTTCTCACTAGCGCTTTCATTTAATCCTCTAGCTTCAGCAAATTCATACAAACAGTCTCTTCATTTTGAGACACAGATTTTTAGATACGTATTTTACGAACCCTTCCCCCAAAATGCACTTATAAAATATAAGGCATCTAGGAAAAAAATAAGGTTTAGTATCTGAAACAACAGCAATCAATTCAAGTCGGAGAGCTGACCCAATGGGAAGCTATTGAGAGCATGAGAGGAGTGTTATAGTTTAATGCTGTTACCCTGTGCTGTATATAGCTGGAGGTCAAGTAAGAATTTACCCTATAAGGAGGATTATGGTACTTAGCTGATTAGTGCCTTGCTACAGTACTATTGCCTACAAATGTACATGCTGGTCAGGACATTTCATTTAAACTATTTTTAAAATTGTGCAGATCCAGTATTTTTTGTTTTGTGATACTAGTTCCAGCATTTTCTTTATGTTCTAGGTCTGCACCAAAGTTATGTAATATCTACACTTTTAGTTTGTAAGAAGTCAAATTTTGGCATAATTTTCAACTATTAGGCTAAAATATTTGTGGCATCTATTTCAGTCTGATGCGCTGCACTTACCGTAAAACTGAAAATATTTTTTCTTACACAGTCTAAAAAAAAACTGTGAAAGTTAATGGATTAATTATTTCCAGAAACAGTCATCAAAATTCACATTCAAAATATGTTGAAAATGTGACATAATAGAAAGCAAATGTATATCTTCATTTGCCTTAAATAAACAGCGAAGACATTATTCTATATTTTTCTACCTATTACAAATACATTATGTTTAATATAAACCACCAACCATATCTGACTGCAATACATTTAAGCCACAATAAAGTAGCATGAAGTGGGGAAAATGAAGACTTAGCAAAAACCTAGATTGTCTCCAATCAAAGTTCAGATTCCTGGGAAAGGCATTCTGACATTAAAGTTTATTTGCTCAGCCATCACACAGAATATATCCTAACAGACTTCATCTATACATCATTTCATCTAATTTTGACTGTAATTTTTTTTAAGTGTTTCAGTTTCTTACCACAGGGATTGTTCAGCGGAACTGAAAGTATCCTGGTTCTTCAAAGGAAACATTTAAGTTTGATGACAGGGAGAATTTTCTTTCAAAGAAACACTCCATTATTATATGGGTATTATCACCATTACATAAAAAAAAAACCCCAAATTATTTCAAAAATGACCAAACTTAGAAAATATCAGTGACATGAACTATCATTTGAGAATTGTTTTCCCTAATAACATCTGGAGGCTGTTTTGGACTGTTGAACTTATAAAACTCCAACTTTACTAATAAACTTAAGTCAGTATATATTCTGGTTTTGCTGTCTCTCTTCACTGTGTCCACAATTACAATATAAAAGTGATATCACACAATGAACTTTAGTTTTAAAATATCTCTGTGATTCATATTTCAGTCTGGAAGAGATTAAACAGATCATACTGAGCTGTTTTGATGCCTCCATAAAAGAGCAAGCATAAAATAACCGCTGTGAAAATATCCCATTTCCTCAGTAATGGGAGGTAAAGGCCCATTATTAAATCTAGTGAATTAGATCAGTGATGGCTCATCGATGAATGATGGGCTGTCTGCACCAGCTTCTGCAAGACCAAGCTGTCAAGAGTAAATGTGTTCCTGCTAGGGAACATCGGCTGGGTCACTATGGAATGAGACAGGTGCATTCAATAGCTCTTGGAAATTACCATGGTACATAAAACTTTAAGTTTCTGGTTCAACTGTCATTCTCAACATATTGGTGAGACAGGATTAAATGTCTGTATTTTGAAGTAGCACCTAAGTCTACCATAGATGCAGGTTTAGAGAAAAGTTGTATTTCTGTAAAAACTATAGCACCTACATTATGTGTTGGTAGGACATGATTTTACAATGTTTTTTAAGCAAAATAACTTTCTCCACAGTAGTTTAAGCAGTAAGCTCACAATCCACAACTGTTACATACCAAAATGTTCAGGATCAAATGGTTATGGCTGCCTAGGCAGAGCTCCTTCAGTTCAGAACCCCTCAGGCAGGAGGTTAGGATGGAAACCATGTCTGTGCTGCTGGGTTTTCAGGGACACTATCTGAAAAATTTCCCACCACACCACCATGCAGTAACAACCTCACATGGATAATAACAGCCTGGTTTCTGAAACATCAACAGGTCAAAGAGCCATCTTTAGATACTCAGTTCAGATCCCTGACATAGGTATTTCTACCAGCATTACTTTGTTTTTCTGCAGCGCTGAGACCAGCTCTGGATATTCCTCCCCTTTTATTCTCTTATCACCATTTAGAGATGTCTGCTCTAGAGCAAGCCTTCCCTAAAAGAGGCTCAATATGCAGCCTTCTGTAGAAGAAAATAAATTCATGGGTGTTTGCAAAAATCCTTATGGAAGACCATTAAGTCCTCTAGGAGGTGAGTGGAAGTGAACACTTGGAAGTGAAAAGGGAAACCTGGCAGCTTAGCAGCTTCTCTACAAAAAGGTGGCACCCAGTTAAGAGGACAGCAGTACAGACCACATAGAGGAAAACAGCAACCACTTCTAGCAGGAGGCAAAACAATACTGAACAGTCCTTATAGAACTACTAGAAATAGAAGAGCAGTGAATAAAATGCACTGGAATATATAACTATTTCTTCCATGACAGTTGTGTGGAAATCTAAAGGCAATTTAAAATTAAACAACTAAAATAAACTTCATCTTGTAACATAAACAAGTCCAGAGATGCATTCTACATTCTACTACAATGAAGGTAGACTTAGTTACCTTACTTTTACTTCTAAAAGCTTTTTATATACTTCTTGCCAGCTTTTTATATTTCACAGGAGAAATTAATGCTCATTTTGTAACTTCATACATATATAAACATCCCAACTAATTCATTCTTTACAGTTCCTGTCACCAACGTTATCTGCTTTACCCAATAAACTTGTTTTCAGCAGGATTCTACAAAGTCAAATGATGAAATTCTAACTGAAGTTCAGACTGTATTAGCAGATTTTTGACATAACATTGGTCACTTTTTCCATCAATTACAGAATTTCTGGAAAAGGTGTGAGAATAACCAGAGGGCCTGTCAATACCAACTAGACTCAAATAGCTGACAAACACTGAGAGGTTTATATAAATTGTACAGGTTCTCGTCACCTTCAATAACACAAGTGCATTACGAAAGTTACAGAACACGCTCAATAACTCAGCTTTAAGCAGAGTATAATAAATCAGGTAAGGCAACAGAGAAAGAAACAAGAAAACTGTAATGGAACAAGAAAAGAAGTAATTATTTTAAAAGCATTTTGTGAACTCATTAAATCTCTTTGAGATTAATGATGACTTCATTTCTCTCAGTACTGTTATTGTCAGATTTTGGGGACCAGTAGTATGTTTTAAGTTAAACTTTACTTTCATTGTTGACCCAAACACTAAAGGTTAAACATTTGTTCACTGAAGCAATTTTCAAGTATGACATCAACTGGATATCAGTCTGGGGAGCCAGGCTATAAAAATTATTCAAGATGCTTGAGTTGACAGAGCAGAAAATGGCAACCAAGTTTCAGTGATTTGGTATCTGTAATGTAAATGGTCAAAACGGATAGTTGGACAGATCTGACTTTTACAATTAGCAAATGTTTCATGGTATATATCATTTTGAAATGCATATTGAGGTGAACTAACACAAAACAGTTACAATAGTAACAGATTCATATGTAATAATTAGAGAAAAGTAGCCATGATCAAGTTGTTTGATTTCCTTCCTCCTGGATGCTTTTACAGAAATGAGATTAATGCTGGATATGAATGAAACTTTGCTGAGAAGGAAAAAAAAAAAAAATCAAATTAAATTCCTTATATTTGGCCTTACGGTGGCACCTAGCTCATTTACCCTCATCATAAGGGATATTTCCCAAAACAATGGATTAGATTATTTTGGGTTTAAAACATGATATGTTGTTAAAAACATCACCTGAAGAGCTATTACATTTTCACTAGCTGACCATTCCCCTACTGCTACAAGTCCTGTAGAAAGGTGAGAAAAACCAACACTAGTCTGTTGGAATTTTGAGTTTGATTCATAAGTACATAGAAATTTGGGATGGAGGGTGGAGGGAAGGGCAGAGAAGAAAAGGAAGTGAATAATTATAGCCATATTAGAAAATTATTACAGCACATAAAAAACACTTAAAATACAGGAAAATTCTTAAGAGAATTATCATCATCAATACTTCATAGAAAAGAAAATGTTTGCTAAGGTCAAGTTTTGTGAAAAGTGGACTGAAAGATATTACTGGGGTAGAGGCTATGGACATCATTTCTTTGGCCCATTTTTGCATTTTTTGACCAGTTTCAGTATCTTCAATAACACATTAGAAACTATCTGTGAATGGAGAAGTCAGGTGCAGTTTCTGATCAATAGAGTGAAGGGTAAAAGCTGACATTAATGATACAGAAGGATTTTCCAGCTAGCATTTGCCCAATATTTTCAAAATATCTGGCATAGAAGGAAAAAAATTTACTTTAGAAAAACTATAAGAGGTATTTGATTGGTTTAACCGAAAGTAGAAACTTTACCTATGACTTTGAAAGGGTATTCCATGTTATAAAAATACAATATTAAAACATAAATTTTGTTTCAAAAATAGGCGAACATTATTACATTTTCTCTTTCTCATTCACTTAAGCTAAGAAGGAAGCATTTTATTTATACTTTATGACATAAGAGTGCCTCACCTTGCTGATTGTTTATTCTGCACTTGCTCTTGTGCCATGTGATGTCTATTCCACTAGACCATTAATTACGTACAACAAAGTTACATTGCAGCAGCATTTGTTGGGAGAGGGTAATTCCACCCAGTGCAACATACCCAGAGACCTCCAGAGATGAGTGCCAAGGTAGATTCACCTAGTCTGCTTCCACATTAAGCTAATGTCAAGTGGAAATTTTTTACACTCAAATATGAGAAAAAAAGTCAAACTTCTAAAGTCATTAGGAGTAACACACATTTCTGCAAGACAGAACCTTAACATGAAAAACTCATTCACAGCCAAGAGATTCAACATTTTGCCAGACACTATGAACAGTCTTTGTCAAGATTGTTCAAGTCTCATCAAAGATTGAGATTCACAGGCAAGGGCTGGTCTAGCAAAACACTTGAGGAGTTTGTAAGGCTGGCAAAGGTTAGCAATTATGTAATTCATCCAAATTCAACTAAATGCAAAACTATGTTTTCTCTCTTTCTCAACATTTTCAGGTCAGGTCAACCTAACATTAGAAGGGCCGTGTCTTCTCACTGACTGCAAATGGTAATATTTTGTTCAAAAATTCTGGATTTAAAAAAGAGACTTTAACTTATGCAAGAACCTGGATTTGAAGATTTAGTTTCAGATTACCAAAAATAATGGATCTATTCATCACATAAAATAAAATTATAAAAAATTTTAAAGGAGACAATGAGATGATTGGCATTTTACACAAAGGATGTATTACACATCCTTAAGCATAGGAGCCTATAAGTACTGCAAGAACATGGACCGGGAACTGCTATTATCTTAAAAATACAGGGAAGCTACAAACAAAAGCATATGAATTTCAATGAAGTGGACTAAAATGCTTGCATTAATCATTTTATATGGAAGGTGTAAGTCTTGCAATCAGTATTGATCACTAGTTGGTACATTGGGCAAAGAATCTCATCAAGATAAATTCTTTATCTAAGGAAGTTCTACTCAAAAAGAAAACAAAATTTTCACTAATAGCAATTTGAGAAAAAAAAAAAGTAAATTGAGATTACAGCTTTACAAATATTGCCTAGAGAAATCAAACAAAAAAACACACAGTGCTAGGAAAGAGGGACATGAAATAAAATGCAAACCAGGATATTTATAATCTAAGTTTCTGTCATTTCATCCTCTGTAATAACAATGCCTGTTAGAAACATGAAGGGGTGTTGTACATTCTACAGTAGCTATAATTTGCTCAGTGTAAGTACAGGCTAAGTACCTGTTCAGGAGCAAATGATGATTCTCTCTTTTATTTAGTTGCCTAAACACATGCTCAGAAATATTCCTGCTTTCAAATGCTCCCTATCATTCCCAGCCAAGTTTTCAAATATAATTTTGTTAGGCTTTCTATGATTAGGAATGATTTGTCCCTTAATCTTTCTTCTTTGGATGGATATTGCCCCGAAGAATCTTCTGGTCTGGAATGGGACAGCATTTCTTGCCAATGACACCTTCTTGTCTATGAACTCAAAGGAAAGGAGGGAGTTAACTGAGAAACTTATGTCCTAATCAGCCTTAGACTACCAAGAAGACAATAATAATTTACTCCTAAGTTTAAAAAAAAAAAAGCAAACAAGCACTCTGTCTCTCAAAAAAAATATGGGGCTGGCCAAGATTAAGACTTCAAGATCACAAAGGGCTTAATGATACATACTCATCAACTCTTTGATTTTCAGTAGATCTCCTTGCTAGAGTTTAACAAAAAGAAGAACAAGTCTCCATATTTCACTGTTTATGGCAAGCTTGCAGGTACCTGAAAATGTCTCTGTGGCAATTATAAAAAAAGGGAATTGAATGAGTAAAGTTAGGATAAGTAGATCAGCACTAGGAACCCCTACAAAAGTGCTCAGATGAACAGCCTTCAGAAGTGAATAACAATCAGTGATTTTGATGCAGACATGTGAAAAAGCAGTGTTATAGCCTGATTCCATGACCAAGCTCAAGCACCAGCTTAAGAGGGGGTTTTTAATATATATTACATCCAAAGATCAAGCGACAATTAATCCTCTGGAGTTCTTACTTAAGCTCATCGACTATTAAAGGGAGCTTCAACTCAGACTTGATTTCCTTTCCTGATCCCCTCTGCTGTCAAGCTACCTGCTGTCTAACAATAATTATACCAGTTTCATGTAGCACGCTAAGACATAAATACCCCAACTATTCTAATGCAGAAGTTAATTTGTTTTGGTGTCCAAGACCCAAACATAGGTTTCTTCCAGCAACACAACCTGCATGCACATTTTATTGCAAAACTTCTTTTCTGCACGTGCATTTTTTTAAACTTTCCAGTTCTTTTTATGTCCAATAGTTGACTGGCATACTGAGGCACATAATACCAGATGGCAAAAGAAAAAATATATACACTTTTCATGTTTTAGTTAGTCTTCCCGATTCCACACGTATTCCTGTTCTTTGACATCAAAAGTATCTTATGATCTTGGTTAAACCACAACATGACCAACACAAGGGGATCCAGGACATCTATAATCTTACACCAATTTTTAAAAGGAGGCATTTAGCTTTCAGATGCAGTGCTGTGAATCAGATCTCTTCCATCAAAAAATCTGTTTGCAAATCAGGCCTCCCAATAAAGTATATTTTTAAAGCATTTATCTACAGACCCTTTTTCTGACAAATCATACTTTCTTTCTGGGTCATCTTTTATGACACCCCATTCTGAGGTAGGCAACAAAAAAAACAGGCATTGCCTTGAATGGTAACTCTCCATAAGAACGAGACTACACAGACTTTTCTCAAGGAATGATTCAAGAACATCATAGGGGACAAAACTGAAACACACTGATATAAGTGGAAAATAAGCAAATAGAAAGATTGAAAACAGCAATTTAAATTAGAGAAGTCCCAGAAATCTTGGTTTGAGGAGACCTCTGTGATTTTCTTACACTAATTAGTACTACTTCTTACAGTAAGTAGTACACTGAGAAATAATGGTACAATTACTCTCCAATTTTTAACAATTATTCTTACAGATAAATTTATTTAACACACTATTTTCATAATTCTTATGCAATATTGTGCAAAGTGATGCCTAGCAATGAACACAATTCAGGAGAAATCACAACACTTAAGCAAAGCCTCCAATGCTGCAACTGTCTGAGGAAGTTTCAGTGCTCATTGCCCATACTCTCTTGTAAGGACACCAAGATGCATATAACACCAACACACACACATATTCTGATTAGAAGTAACACTTCATTCTTCTGAATTTGTTACTTTAGTGATGGATGAAAAAGAAGCAAGTCCATGGCAAATATAAAACTTTTATTTGGAATTTAGATGGAAAATGCAAAATATAAGAAGGTTTTATGACTCAACCTTCACAAAAAAGCTAGTGTGCAGTCAGAATGTGACCACAGATTACTCCTCAATGCCTTCAGAACAAGAAGAAATGGAGAGACAGAAGAAAGAAGAATACATTTGCAAAACTTCAAAGAGAAGGCTGTAGAAAAAGAAATTAGAGGAGAAGCCAAAGAGCGCGTGCAGCATAATCTGCAGCTCCTGTAAATGACATTCTCTTCATTACTTTAGGAGGTCTGTTTAGAGATTCTGATATCAACAAATTTACTACACAAGCAGTCTGAGATTCTCAAAAATGCCTAACATCTCAGCCCATATATCATTACTTTTCCCAAGACCATTACTTTAAGATAATCTTCACCAGAAAAACTATTTTCTCTTATTACTTTTATCTCAGTAGAAATGCTGCTGTAGGGGATTTAAAACCTCTTTCTAGCTTGTCCATAACACTGGGCCAAATAGCACTCTGAGCTTCAGAAATCTATGTGAAAAACTTTAAAATAAATGTTCCTTAAAATAATAAGTCATGACTACTGACCATTTTTTTCTCTCAAAGTAAATTGTAATATAGAAAAACATTAATAATTCTGAACATTCTTTATAAATATTCAGTTCAGAAAATTTATCTAAATAGCGAGTGGTTGAAGCAAAAATTTTTCTTCTATCCAGACTACAGTTTAAACAAAATTTTTTTAAGATTTCATTACACTAAAAAGTAAAAACTAGTCTAGCATCATTAGCAATCTTCTGTGACTGCAGAACATGCATTGTCTCATCTTTGAAGAATTAGTCACCTATTCCTTGAAAGCTGATGTTCCTGTCACACATACTGTACTGGTGGTTAATAACACTAAAGTTATCCAGTCAGAATAACTATCAGCAGCCAGTGAGTTTAAAAGCCTATTTAAAATGAAAGTTATGAAATCAAGTCCACTTAGTCATACCCAAAGAACTCAAGATATTTCAACAATATTTAAGACATGATTTTTACCTGACATGACAACAGGAAATAATTACTCCACATATCATTGGCTTTTTTTATTTTAGTTGACATCACTAAAACTTTTCATTTGCTCTGTCCTGTTGTTGTGATAAAAAAATAAGACAAAAAATAAAAGTATTGTTTGAAATGCAAAATTATGCATTTATAACAAAGTATAATCTGAAATTTCTCATGTGTGATCATCTCCTACTGATATCACTATTAATAATAATGTGTCATCCTCTAAAGAAATCCAGACCCTCTAAATCTGGAAAAATAAACCATTAAAAAATCTTATACTAGGTTAGAATTTCTGATAAAAAGCAGGAAAAAAAGTCTCTATATTGATAACCTCAGTCTTTATTTTAAGTTGCTATAAGTAAGTATTGGTGGGAAGCCTGATTTTTAGAAAGACAAAGATGTCCAAGCAGACCTAACTTGAATTGTTATTCCAGGCACAACCAACAAATATTGCCAATTTTTAAAAGATATCCAGAAATCTGTCATGTGATGAAAGCTAACTTAAATAATGGGCAATCATGCCATAAATTTAATAAAGTTTCAAATATTTTAACCATTAGAATTTTGACAATTCCATTAGCTAATTTCACTGTAAACCAGTTTTCAAGGTTTAGACAGCTAGCATCAAAATGTCCAATAAGTGCATATTTATGAACTCTCTGGACCACTTATTATAGATTAAGATTTATACTTGTATAGAAATCATAATACTGCTATTTTATCATACTCTGATCAGCAAAACAGATAGTTCTGTTACTTTTTCATAGTGAACACAAAACCAAACATGGCAGGTAAATGTCTTCAGATTTCAGATCTTTTTTCCTAAATCCCAGATTACTTTACTTCTGAAATAGAAAACAATTTACCAATGCTTGTAAAATATTTTTGAAACAAATTATGGTAAAATTAAACATTTTATGCTGTTGTAGTTAGAACTGCAGCTGTTTTTCTTCTCAGGATATAATGGGGACATTATGCAGGATATAAAATGACTGCTGAATCAAAAATGTGAGAGGGAGAGATGCTTCCTTATCTTCTTTGGAGTACTGCACCTATATTTGACACTTTTCCAAAGACATTTATATGGAAATTTCTCAATTATCAAAGTTCAATATGCCCCTGAAGTATGCTCCTCAGAGTCAGAAAGCCTTGGAAATTTCTACATGTATTTTCTCTCTTGAAAATCATACTTCAGTGAATTCTTTAATTTGAGGTTTCTACACATCACATCTTTTTAAATCCATAGCATCCCTTGCTTCCAAGACAATGACGTTGGACCACTTTCTATTACCAGCTTAGAACAGAAAATATACCAAAATAAATTATATTTGTCAAGTACTCAGATCCAAAATTATTTTTTACAATAAATGCATTCATATGTTATTAATATTTCCATCCCTCTGGCATTAAATATTTAACTACTATTAACTGCTTTTACCTATCTTTCTCCAGTATTAATTATACAATGAGATAATTATATAAAGCAACTGGCTTAGAGTCAAGGTGGTTTTCTGTTCTGCTAATGCATGTATTTTTTGACTTTTAAATGGTTAGGATTGTTTCCAGACAGAGACTGTCTTTAAAAAACAAACAGTATTTAGTCAATATTCTCTAAAACTCCATACTTTTCATACTGGAGAGCACATGCTGGGGCTGCATTGTACTTTCCGGTTGAAAGAACAGCAAAAGGAGAGAACTGCACATTTATTCTGATATTCACTAGGAAAAACCTTCAATCCCTACAAAACAAAAAACATACATGTTCACTCTGAGGGGCACAATAAAAATGCGAATGAAAGATCCTTTCAGCAAATAATGACTCATGCATTTAGTCTTTGTTCATTTTCTCTTATGGTTCATACAAAATGCTACAAAATACTGGGTCACTGAATACACAAAATGTAACTGCACACTAGTATCACAAAGACAAGTTCCTTTACAGACTCTTTTAATAATAGGACACAGCTAACCAATTCAAAATATGCAATGTGGTTTACTGAATAAACCATAAAAATTATGTGTCTCTGTTTACATTTGTGGCTGTGCTTAAGAAATGTAATTAACTGGTGAAGAAACAACAGAAGAATCTAATCAAAGATGGCTTTCTGAAAGAATTCAGTGCCCTATATAAACATATAAATTTTCAGCAGAATTCTCAGAGAAACCCAGTGAAAATAAAATTAACAGAGGAAAATATACAGTAATACAGTAATAAGCAGTCTTCTTTTTGCTTATTTTCCAAAGTGCAGACACCAAAAGAGAAAAAATATCTGCAATAACTAAGGTACTGGGTCACTTATTTAGAAGCATTATATTACCAAAAAAAATAAGATGACCACAGAATTTAAAACCTCAGAAGGAGACTGAAATCTTTTGAAAACTATTATCTTTACTCTTCTGTGAATCACCAGATATTATGCAACACCTCTGGATATTTGAAAGCGTTCTTAGTTCTTTCACTAAGAAGAACATAAGTGTATGTATTAAATATTTCATTTATCTACTCATCATTTAGTCACTGTAGATAAGGGAGATACATAAAAAATTCACAGGAAGAGGCAAACTTTTTGGTAGTTTATTTTTAAAACTAAAGGCTAAAAGAAACCAATATAAAATTTATTTTTACAGATAGCTTTTGTAGTCATCACTTTCTCAGATAAGCCCTTTAAAGCATACACAGAGACTTTATCAGTTTGCCTGTTTGTAGGAATAATAATGGGAAGAGGGGGGAAAAAAAGAGAACAAAAGAGAGAATAATTGCTTACCTTAAAGTAACTGGAGTTCTGTGAGATGTATCGCTTTGATGCACAGACACCTCAGGGACTCAACATGTAATCTTAAGGCCATCAATATTTGTTGGGGCTGTACCTGACTGACCACACCCTACCCCCTAGGAGGATTGGGAGGGTGATGTGCGGTCCTGCAGCTCGGGCCACTGCAGAATCCAGCCGGGAGATACCTGGGAGGTGAGGATGGAGGAAGCACCAGTGCCTCCGGGAACCACAGGTATTGACATCCCCTTTCTTTGGCAAATGGCAGGTCATCAGCAACTCATTTTTGCTGACTCACAAACAGTAACCTGATATGCAGAGTCTAGATGTTCCAAGTCCATCTAAAAATGACTCATACATTTCTGCCAAATTGAGCAGCATACCTATAAGCCTTTATAAAGGAATACTATCCCACAAATGTACATGTTCTCCAGAAAGAAGTGTTTGAAGAAAACCTACAGTCCAGTTCAGAAAGAAAAGACTCAAGTTCCAGCATGTTCATATTCCTTTAAAATAATTCAGTAAAATAGTATAAAACAATCAAACAAACAGAACCAAAAATCCTCCAAACAAACAAACAAAATCCCTGCTCCCAAAATACCAAATTGCCCAATGATTCACAGTGTTTTATTCTAGACAGAGTGCCTTCCCAAAACAAAAGAATTAAGGGGGGGAAATGTTGAATACACTTCTGTAAGCTTGTTTAAAATTAACTACAGGGAAGCATCACAGAAAGCTTATAACCTTTATCATGAATGTGATGAAAGGGTTAATCACAAACAAAATCTTCGTTCTCAAATTCACTACAAAAGTAAACTTGAACATAGAACTGATACTGTCAAAAGTACATTAAAATTCAGTGCTACTAACAAAGAAAGAGTGATTTTCTGGACCATTTTTCTCATTGGGCATTATGTTGCATTAACCCTGTTATCCCTATCAGTTTAAAATCATTTCTATTTTACTACCAAATGACATCAGAAATACATAGGTTTTTACTTTGAGGTACCCATATAATGGTATTTTAGTAAATCAAATTTATCTATTAAAAATGAATAAATACTGTGGCTAACATTATCAAGACTACATAAAGATAATACTAAAATAAAATTCATTAAATTCAATAAATGTATTTGTGATGTGCTCAACAGCAATAAAATCTGATCTCTCATATATAATGAGTGTGTGTATTTGAAAATTCCTATCTGAAACTCAGCATATATAGAAAAAATCAGAACTAGAAAACTAAATAACACATGCACCCAAACCCCCACTATTCTGTATCTTAATATAAAAATTTAATCTAGTATATTTTATCCCAGAATTAACAGATTTTACTCCATCTGACATGCTACAGTGTGATACTGCTTTTAAAGATGCAAAGAAAATGGCCTGTGGTTAACTCCCTATGTACAATATGGGACAAGAACCTTAATTCCCAACATTTACCTTTAATGGGTGTACAATCACCCTAAGTGCTTCCATAGCATTCGAGTCCTCTGTACCTTTAAAGGGATATTCAAACACTCTTTGAGTCAGAACTGAGAAACTCCTCTCCCACTACAGTCAGTGGAGAGGGAGGCAGAAAATTCCAACAGGCAATTCAGAGCAGAAAACTATTAAGTTTAGTTTAGGTTCTCTGAATGATGCCCTCGAGACCCTTTCCATTGTATGTAAAGGGAGCCAAGGGAGACAACCTTCAAGCCAAAGGTAACATTTATGAACCTGTTGCATGGTACCACATTGTGTAAAGTCTGAATGGACTACAACAATTGTCATCACTAAAAACTGATATCTACACCTCTTTTGGATGAGGTTTTGTGAAAAAAGAAATTTAAAAAATAGAGGAATCATTCATTTACATAGGTAGTTTTCAAAACTCCCTAAAGAAATTGAAACTTTTGCCTGATACTGAACTTTGCAGGTTAAGATGTCCAAACCAGAAATCATCATCACCACTAAGACTCAATTGTAAATCCAGAATAAAAGAAGCCTAAAAATATTAGCAATGTTTTCAATAGAACCAGTGCCTTTTTTACATTAAAAAGAATGAAAAATTTCATAAAACAAAGGGAACAAACAAACCACATACCCAAGGGACTAGGTGATTTCACCTTATTGGAAAAAAACTCAGTGATTTAGGCACTCCAGAGCAAGCTCCTGACTTCATCAGTCAGCCTTTAAAGCATCTAGAAAGAAATGGCAGTTAGAGAATCTAAATTTCATCTCTTTCATGGAAAGAGATTAATTTTTCCCTAGAACTGCTTATTTCTCTCCTTTTAGTCCAAAAGAAGACTAGACAATTAAGATTCAGAATTCTACATTGTGGACTTATAAATCAAAAGAGAGTAATCCAAACTGAAGCCAAAAGCACTACACTATCCCAACCAAAAGAAAAATCCTAAACAAACAAAGGCAGGCCAATCATGTAAGAAAACAGAAAACATAGAAATATAAAAGCCATGCTCTAAACCATAAAATAAGTTTATAAGATAAGCAAGTTTTATTAGGATCAGAGTACAAGGGGTGAAAAAATTCCTGTTCCTAACTTTCAGACTGTGTATGTGGGGTATGCGTGATGCAGGTCCGGCGTCATGAATTGAGATTAATGGCACATTGATTTGAAACTAAACATGTAACAGTACATGTAGTCACACCTGATCTGGATGTTAAGAGCCCACTTTTAATACTCTGCCAATGATTATATAACTTGTCATGGCATGAAAATAAATATTAAAATAATTTTTAATAGAACCCCTGTGTGTCTTGGTCTCTGTTTGATGGTGTTTTCACTGAGAAACAAAAATTGCATAAACAGTTTATTTACTACTAGAACAGGGATAATTTCATAGAAAAATATAAATTTTGGGGTAAGAGATCTTAAAGACCTTCTAGTTCAAATTCCCCTGCTATAAACAGGGACACCTTTCACTAGACCAGGTTGCTCCGAGCCCCATCCAGCCTGGCCTTGTACACTTCCAGAGACAGGACATCCACAATTTCCCTGGGCAACCCGTTCCAGTGCCTAATCATCTTCATAATTTTTTTTTTCCTTTAGTCCAATCTACCCTATTTAGGTTTAATACCATTGCCTTTTGCCCTGTCACTGCAGGCCCTGAATAAAAGTCTTTCTCCATCTTTCTTTTAAGTCCATTTATATGTTGAAGGTTGTGATCAGGTCTCCCTGGAGCCCTCTCTTCTTCATTCTTCGATATTTCTCCGAAATCTTTTAAGAGGAATTAGTCTTAGAAAACCATTAAATCTCTTGTAGAACAAGAATTAAAGTTGAGAAATATAGTGTATTTTTGCATCTCTGTTATCCTAGTGTTACCCCTTTTTATGCTGTCAAGCCCAGAATTTACATGTATGTTGCTTTTTGAGATGCAAAGGATACCTGCCCTGCATTGGTATCTATTCCATTGTTCTACAAGAAAAAAGATGTAAAGTATATGTTTGACATCTATGTTTCTTGCCCCCATCTTGTTTCTCTTCTTGCTGCCCAACTCACATGCTGCCTATCACCATGACATATCTGATAAAAAGGATAAGACCATCTGGCATGAATGTTCTTTTCTCTCTCTGAATAACTGACGGCCAGGATGACAACATTGCCCTCCAAATGCCCAATGTGAACTTTGAGACAAAAAGAGAATTGACTGAGACCTCAGCAGGTTTAAAGAGAGATCTGAAAGCAAGGCCTTTCTCATTGACAATGTCTCTGTTGGTTTTGGCTTATTTTCCAAAACAGTAAAAAAGGACTTTTTCAAAATAACCCAGAGAGCTTTGAATTTATTTTAGTAAGTGGCTTTATGGGATACTTTAAATGTCAGGAAACAGCAAAGGACTAATAAAACAGTTGCTATAGGACTGATGTACCTTGAGCAAAAGTTTTTTAAATTTAAAATAAAACTTTTTAGTTCATATTAACAAGAGTTCATGATTTCTGAACAGGGAAATATCCTTTTATATATTTTAATCAAAATTTCATAAAATTTTCCTGGGAAAAGGTCCTAAGCCTAAAGATGTTTTATAAACAATAGAAATGGAGTATTAATTACTTAACCAATAAAGTTTCTGGAGGGTTCTGATTTTGAGTTGATATTTAATAAAATTATTTTGCATTATTCAGTCAATTTTTTAGCTTCTAACTCTGAATTATGAGTATCTGCAGGCTCTGCCTACAAACATAAGAACAATTTTACTTAGTCAAAATTAGTATTTTATATAGGTTACAGAGGTTTAAATAGCACAGAAACCGAATCATGTCATAGACATCAACCACTAGACCAGGCTGCTCAGAGTCCTATTCAGCCTGGCCTTGAACACATCCAGGGATGGGGCATCCACAGAGTCTCTGGACAACCTCTGCCACTGCCTCAGCACCCTCCCCATCATTTTTCTTTTCATTTAGTTTTATCTTAATCTACCCTCTTTCAGTTTGAAACCATTGCCTCTCATTATTACTACACTTTCTGATAAAGAGACCCTCTCCATCTTTCTTGTAGGCCCCCTTTAACTACTGGAAAGTGCTATAAACTCTTCCTGGAGCCTTCTCTTCTTTTTTTTTTTTTTTTTTTTTTTTTTTTTTATACAAGCTCTACAGAGCACTGATTGCCTTTCTGGCTGTCCTCTGGAACAGGTTTATGTGTCTCTTTTGCTGAGGACCCTGGAGCTGGGCACAGTACTCCAGGTGGGGTCTCATGAGAGCAGAATAGAAGAGCAGGAACACCTCCCTCGAGTCCCACCACACTTCTTTGGAAGCAGCTCAGAACAGGACTGGCTTTCTGGGCTGGGAGCCCATATTGCCTTGAATACTAGAAAAATACATATTCTTAAGGTATATCAATGCCTCATGAATCAATCCATTATTACTGTGACAATTTATTAATACAAGTTTAGATAGAATTAAGTGAAGTCTATTGCATCACGCTTTATAGGAAATTCTAATTTTTTTTTAAGTAGAGAGGACATTTCTGCAGTCTGTTGTGTTAGACTGACCTGCCAAAGAAAAACAAAGAAATAGATTTTAATAGTCAATGGTTTTAATAATGTGCAATTTTCCTGCCAGTATGTGTTTTTAAATAGTTTGTTGAATACTATATTATTATCCCAAATATAATAGCCAATCCAACAGAACAGTTCCTGTCAATTCACAAAAGCTCTTTTTTAAATGCTGGTGAGTATAACAATTTTCTTAAGTAAGTGCTAGTGAAATATATTTTCATTATTTTTCTGAGAGACATTCAAACACTGTTCAGCACCAACTGAACTGAGTAGGGAACTTTTGCAGTCAGTCTTGAATACCCCATTCCCTAACGAGGTCTGAACTTGGATGCCTTCATTAAGACACTTTACTGAGTTTAAGCATTAATGTGAGCTGACAGACCAACTGGCTCATATTTGCAAGGTCAAAATGCAGGGCTATGTAAAATACACACAGTTAAACAGTGCAAGGGAGAAGAGATTCTTATGTGAATTAATTCCATTTCAATAAAGTCTGTCTGGTTTTACTGTGAGATCTGAACTCCTGCATTTCCTAAGAGATTCTCAGCTAGTGAGACAAGAAAAGCATGTCCCCTAAACAAACAATGCTTAAGTGTACACTTGAAAATCACACATTGTTATTAAGGAACCATTTTTGTATTGCCACCTATAAATGCTATTTGCTGAGATTATAGCAAATAACACTCACAAATGTACCAAAAATCTAATTTTCTGTATCTCCTCCTTAATAATCCTCCTTAATCACCTTTTTTTCTCTTTATTCAAGTTATTTAGTAAAAGGAAGTACCTTGAAAATTTACTAAGGAAAATTTTGTATCATCTAATGTAAATGAAGTCAAATCACTTTGATCATGTTTTTTAAGTTTTTAAGCTTCTACTAACTTTTCACCTTCAATCAAACTGCAGCATCTTCTTCAAATTGTTATTTCAACACATACTCACACTGGGAAATTATGGTATTACTCTAGTTCCAAAAGGATTACATTGAAGAGTGCATTCTTACAAAGACATTTGAATCCAAATTTAAATATATTTTTTTAGATTTTGAAAGATAAAATGGGAAGTTATATAAGAAACTAATTTTACACCCAGCAGGTACAAGGTTTAGAAGTTCAAATATTCAGAAAGCTGTGAAACAGCTTAAATAAACATTCCTTTCCTCATCCTCAATCAAAATATACCCCAATATTATTTACTCATAGACCTTCACAGTAAAAAAAAAAAAAAAGATATTATCACAAAGGTAATTCATGTTTTTATGGGAATCTAAAGTCAAAATGAAAATTAAATATCCATAGTAGTTCATTTTTAATGCTAATATCAAAACAGAGAACAGTAATTTTTAACCTTTGTCAAAAAAATCTGTGAAGGCTAGAATAATGTGTATTTAGAGCCCATTAAAAACAAAGAAAAAAAGTGAAAAATGAACCTTGTGTCAAAATTAAATAAACTGCTGGAAACTAAAGGCTTTTATAATAACACTAAAAAAGATATAAGAATATTTTAAGAGCAAATTATTTCTTAAATTCAAATGAAGTCTTAATTTCTAGCAGCACTTGCAGCATGTACAGTGGTCCTTAAGTCATTTACTGGGAACAGGTACATGATTCAATGGTAAATTTCAAATATGCTACATGAACATTCTGGTAGTACAGTTCAATTCTGTTCAGAGACAAAAGGATGTTTTAGTAATGTACAGTCTAATTTAAATACAGTACATCCAGAACAGCTGGGCAAATGATCCAGGCACTCCAAATAAAGATAAACTTGTAGTTATGGTATAATGAAATCTGAAATATTTTGCATTCTGATCATTCTTGGCATTTTCAATTGTGCTTTCACAGTTCACTGCAACCTTAGTCAGCTATTCATCTCAAAATTCCATCAGCTTCAGCTAAAATTTTAGCATTTACATTTTGTTCGTTCAAGTTACTATATTAATTTATTTTAAATCAATTTACAGAAGGAAAAAAGCCCAAACACTAAAAACTTGATTAAAATTCCTCTTTTTATACCATTACAGAATAACCTCCACCTTTTTGGTAATGGAATATTATACTGTGTGCAATATTGTGCTTTGCTACATTCTATATTCTGTTACATGAATATTAGCACACTTGTGCCCCACATAGAAAGTCTGTTCAACCATTCAGTATTCAAAATAATGTGAAGAGAGTAAAACATGTTTATGTAATATGCTTAAAACTTTTTTTCCTTTATACTGGGAATTGCCAAGTAAAAAAAAAAATATTCTGCAACCAAAAACTATAAGAAAAATAAAGATATAATTATACTTTTCTTCTAAAGCTATCTTTTCCTATATAGGAATCATTCATTCAAGCCAGAGGCTACACAAATACCTTACCAAGCAGAAAATATGACAAAGTAATTAATTTACAGTGTGATCTCATTTAAAAATTTACTTCCCAAAAATAATACTTCAGCAAGCAAGAACCATTTTGGCATGTTTACTTAACAGGTATATCTATGAGGAGCCTGTCATTAGTCAAAGAAAAAAAAAAGGCAGGTAACAAGAGAAGCTAAGAGATGCCTATTTTAGCTGTGTAAGCATTATATGTACAGCAATTCTTAACTCGGCCTGGAAAATGAAATTAATAAAAAAAAATGCATTGATTCACATGGGATTTTTCTCCTAAATGAAGCTTAAAAAAAAAGCTCAAGTTGCCTACGGGAGCTAATTACACAGCCTTCAAAGACAGTGGGTATGGGTGTTTAAGGGCATTGAGAGTAAAAATAGTAGTCTGAACAACTAGTAAAGTATCTCTAATCCAAACGTCTTTTACAGGAAAAAAAGTCTCTGTATAATGTACAGCTGCATAACCAAAAAGTTATCCTCAAGCACTACCATGGAGTTGAGATGTATGAGGAAGAGCAATGTAAAACAAATTCTGTTTATAGTGTAATTGCACAAAAATAAATAGAAGTCCAGTAATGTATAAGCAAACTAACACATTATCTCTGACTTTTAATTACCGATATTCTCTTTACCATGGTCCAGTATAAATAACAAATAATAGAATAGAAAGCTATGGTGTAATAGAACCCCTGTGAGATCACAGAAAGTACAGGGTTTCCCATATCTATGCTTTCACTTTGACTCAACTAAAATTAGGTATCTAAAATTCCATAGGAATGCTATGAGCATGCTGCTCAAGGATGCACCACCTAACCTGAAGGAATTAGGAATGAGCACTTGCAGCAATTCTGCAAAGGGATGCAGCCATTCCAAAGGGATGGTAAATTGTGTCTTTAAGGATGGGAATGTGTGAGATAGAATATGAGAACAGACCAAAATTCTTCAGTTGTCAAAGACAATGTGTCATCTAAACTGTATTCTGAACAGGCTAATTTAGATGATTCACATATTCAAACTTAGGCAAAACACTTTCTTATGTTCCTGCACAAGATAATCACTTGCATTTTTAAAGTTGTATTTCATCATATTCATTTCATTATAGATGGCATTTTTCTAGGACTCATCCTATTTCACCCCTTTTTCTCAACTCAGGTGTTAGCAATTTCTCTCATTTAGCATCATCAGGGTATTTGAATCACATAATATTAATCTCAACATATTTTAATAAAAATGTAGCATATGATCAGATTACACATTGCTATACAATGATCTTACAATAAACTTTGGATAATAAGCTGGTTTATAATAATAAATGTTAAAAAGCATAAAAGGGCAAAAATAAACCAAAGCAGGTTTAACTTACAGAAAACAATATAATAACCAAATCAAAAGCCTGAGTCATTGTGGCCATTTTTATGAAATACCATCTTAGTGGTCAATAGTCAAAAGCACAGAAATAATGCTTTGAAATGTTGAAAATAAACTGTAGGATGATGGAAGAAGATTTCAGTTCATAAAATCATGTATAAAAAGGAAAAAGAAACAGAAAATGCAGCATCTCACAAAACTGAAAACACCAGATGAAACTGTCAAATTACAGATTTCAAAACTAGCAAAAAGGAAACAATTTTATTCCATAAAGGACATAACTCACATGTTGTAATAGTAGTCTGTGATGCTAAAACACTAAATGGAATTATTTGTTTAAATTTGTTTAAAAATGTGAGAACAGATCTACCAGACACCATCCTTGTATAACAATGCCTCAAAAAGTCCATGAATTTTTTAGCTAAGTTGTTCTACACTTTCAATGCTGTTCATATTCCTCCCTAAACATCTGTTGCTCATCACTGCCAGAGACAAGACACTGAAGTACGGAAATCTCTGACCAATATTGCCTCACTTAGATCATGAAAAAGTCAAAGGATGGGAAAAGAAAATATAAAGGTGGTGCTTTAACAGGCACAAGAAGCCAGATTTTTACATTATCATTGTACATCATAGTCCTATAGCATTAGCATAGGTTCACAGTTATAAGGGGAATTATACACCCAAAATAGTTTGTCTATTTTCTCCAAATATGTTTATTTTCTAATATATCTAATAAGTTATTTGTCACTATAGTATCAGATGGTGACTTCGTGTAGTTGACCATGTTTTACCCTCTATTAAGTGATGGCCTCATTGCTTCTTAAAAAATTCATGTAAGTTGAATATTACTTAGATGATCTATGTACCTAGCAGAAAAAAAAGAAAAATAAAATAAAAAATAAGGAATCTCAGTTCTCTCATTTAAAAAGCAAACATATATATTTTTTTTTATTATTTTTTTAAAAATAAATTTAAAGAGTTCTTTCAGATACAGAGGACCCCGAATCCTAGAGATCCCAAAATGAAGATTTATGACATCAATTCTTGGGAACAGGGAAAAAAAAATCCAAACCTATGATTTTACAACCCACCTGAACTGAATCTTTAAGCTTTTGTTTTGCTTGTCTTAGTCATAAAACTTGGTTTTAATGTGTTTTTTTATAAAGTTTATATAGTGTCTGGCAGAAACTAAACACAGAAATGTGCAGACCAGAATGATCCATGTTTATCAGCCAAAACTGATTTTCCAGATAGGAAAGACAATCATGGTTTTAGGACTAATCAGAAAGTTACTTCTGGCAACAGAAAGAAGTCCTGGTAACATCGTATGTTGCACTGTAAAGCTTCATTTAGACTACCTTGTATACTTTGAGTCACCTTCAAAAAAAAGTAAGTCACAAAGACCTACTTGAATGAATAAGAAAATTTAAAATTCCACTAAAACCTATTACAAAAATAGTTTGCCTTATGTAGCTATGCAAAATGAAAGTCAAGAGGGAATATTATGACTCTGTGTATCTAATTACGGATAAATATGGAGAGAAAGGAACAATTTCAGCAACAGGATAATGCTGTAAAAGGATGAAATACATATGAATCAGTCATGAATAAAGACTAAAAACTGAAATGTAACCTAATCATCTAAGAAATACTTTTCTGTGATTGTGTTCCAAATAGGGTAATAGAGGCATGAAATCTGCATTGTTTTATAAGAGAAACAGAAGTTTCAAATAAGGTATCATCTGACCAAGATATACAAATATGAGCCTGAGTTTTAGGCACAGAGTCTGTTTAACATTCATAAAGAAATGTTGAAAAATGACGCTTAGATCCTGCTTGTTCCACCATCATAATTAACTAGTCCTGTACTTCGTGGCTTTCAGTGATCTCATTCTTGTTTCCAAGAAGCATAATTTGATTTTAGTTTTGCTAGACTTTAGTTTTCACTGATGTGTGAGAATTTGGCTCTATCTAGCAACAGATTTTTGAGAGGAGGACAAGCATGCTCCAGATGGTATGAAAAAAAATCTCAGCTGTCTTATTGTTGCATCTTCTTTACCCTTTCATGGATAGCCTAATGGATATAGTTGAGGTCAAGAATGAATTTTAGGTATGTCAGATTGCCAGGGACTTATTTATCCTTTCTCTAGAGTATAAAATACTGTGTACTTTTAAGGCCATTCTGTGTTCTTATCTAGGAGTGCTTTCAAAAATATGTTACTGGTAAAGATCTTGGTCATTCCTTTCCTCTCCTTGAAATCTGACACAACATATCTCATTTTTCTTTAAGTATAAAAAGACTAGATAAACAGAAAAAATAAACCCACAATGCTTTGTAGCAGTATTTTGTAAACCTTTCAAAAGTATCCATTTGCATCCTAAACAGCAGTGTAAACAATTGGACTCAATTACAGTACCTTTCACTCTGTGTTGTATTTGAAGATATATGATGTTTCTTTATAGTTTCTGAAGGTAAGACACTAATTAGCAGCACAACCCAGCTGAGAAGAGCCAAAGGGTTCTCATCCAAACCAAGACTGTACCACTGAGTCAGTGTATTTAGTCTGGTGAATTCGGCTACAAAGAATTGTTTTATAGGCTGCAATATTGAAAGGGTCTCGAATAAATGTGACCATAGCCCTGCTTGGCTGAGCTCTTCATACAGTGAGAATGTAAGTGGTTCAAGTAAGTTTCATTACATGATCCCATTGATTCGGAAAACTTTAAATGGAATCACCTTTGCACTTTTCCCCATAGGGTACACACATTCCATTTTAGTTTTTAAAAGGTCTTTTCTCATTCATTCTCTCTCTCTCTCTCTCTCTCTCTCTCTCTCCACCCCTCTTTCTCAAAAAATATTATATTTCACATTAGGGGCATGCAAAGGTTGGCAGGTTTTTGCTTTGTTGGCTTTTTTCCTGAGTAGACAGGAGCCTAAAGGAAAAGGACAGAAAGAAAAATAGGCTGTTTGACTTGAAAGTGTGCAAATACTAGGGAAGTAGGAAAGTGACCTAAAGGGACATTTTGTATATATGTCCCGTGGCAAGTAGTAAAACACTACTAACTTCAGTTTTGCAAAATATCTGGCAGATACTATTATGGCTATAAGAAGGCAGCTTTAAGTAATGATTGTGCAAAGGAACGGTGTTTTGGAGAAAAAAATGCTACTTGCCATGGAATTTTAATCCACTGAATTTCATTTCAGATAAAGAGCTGTTTTTCTCACTAGTAGAAAAGTATAGGTAAGATATTTGGAAAGCTTCTAAACTTGTTCAAGAGATCAGTGAAGTAAACTGCCAAAGAATTAAACCATATTTTGTTCACATACTTGTTTTAAGAGCTATCCAGCCCAAAGAGTAAACAAAAAAAAAAAAATGTCCAAAGGGAGAGAGCAGTAAATATTCAAGAGGAAGTCATGGACTCTGATGATCTCTGCTCATAGAATATAATGAAAACTTTTTTAAAACTCAGTGAGAGATACACTACCAGATGCCATTCTGCCTTCTAAAATCAAGTTACAAGTTATAATTATTGCCTGATTGGCTTCTGCCACTGTTAGTGATATATTTTAGAATTAATGACACTGCCACACAAACCCTTCATAGGTTACAGATGATTCCACAGCACTAAGAACTAATGACTAATTTTGAAGACATTATTGATCACATTTTGGAACTGAACATTTTCCTAGGTGTGGATTTAAAGAATAAATGCACCATCTCAGAAACAACTCATTTCTTCATACAATTCATGTCAATTAATTAGGATCAGATAATTCACTTTTCTAAATGACTGGCCTTTAATTCCTTTACCTGTTTTACATTTGAAATAACTTTCAGTGAAATTATGTCAAAAATTTTAGCATATAAAAACAAAGGACTGAGTACAAGCTTGTTACAATTTCCCAGCCATGCATGAGCATGATCATGCACATACCTTGTGTCATGTGACAGGGCATCAATTAATTACAATTAATACTTTCATTCAGGGTTGTTGAGCTTCAGTCTATCTATAAAACATCCAGTCACACTAGCTGAGTAAATGACAAGTTCATTAAGACTATAGACTATGACCTACAGAGCAACAAAATAAAACCTTTTCAATAACAGGAAATTAGAATAAGCAAATATGCCACATACTGGACATCTCAGGCTATCATTGCCAAAATGTCTCTAGAGATTTTTAGAAAGCTGTCAATAGTGAAAAAAAAATACTTCAACAGCAGAAGACAAATATCATCCTGAGAGGGTGATGAAGAACAGGACCTAAATTTGAGTAACATCCTAGGTACAAATGATCACATTTACTTTGTATATGTTAAATGATTGACAGTCAAGTCCTAGTCTGTAACATAATGGGGTTTAAAGTAATCTGCATACCAAAGCTGAAAGCAATTTCAAATCAGGAACCAAATCTAATGATGGAAAAAAATGTGAACTGAAAAGTGGAAATTCTGATCTATTACTCTTAACAACATTTTAATACCTGTCCTTTACTTCAATGGTAAGTGAAAGCAATTACACAAATATAGCACAGATAAAAGAGGGAAAGATGAGAATAATTAATTATTAACTAGAAGTTATGAAAAACCTAGTAATGGAGCCAAAAATATATAAGGAAAATCCCTTGTCAAACAAGATTAGAAAGGTGTGAAGTATTTCTGCAAGTATATTAAGAGCATGAGAATTCTAACAATTATGTGAGTCTTGTTATGAAATAGAAATTTTTTCAGTTGGCAGCAAGTATTGCTCTCCTGTGGTTTGGAAGGAAGTCAAATGACATATTGATGTTAGGTAATATTAGGTGGTATGATCACAGTATTTCCCATTCCATCAGTACCAACGTTACTTTAATGTTAGTAATGATTGGCTTATATTCTTTAACAATATAGAATTTGTGAGTTTGCACACAGTAGCTTCACATGGGCTACACAATGAGCAAGGTGATGTGTTAACTGTGATTTCCTAGACCCTGAAGCACTGGGGGTGTTGTGCCAATAGTTATTTACACATTGACATTTACATATCTCCCAAATAGGACTTGTCAGGATGACACTAACTGAATGACTAAAGGGAGGAATAACTTCAAAAATCATGTTGCAGAAGAGCTGAAAATGCAACTCTTAACCGCAAGATAAAACAGGCAAAACATTAGAATGGAAGACTCCAAACTGAGAAGTGGTCATTTTCATTTTCAAGAATGAGCAGAGGGACTGATACAATCATTACATTTACAACTAAGAACTGAGGAAATTCAACTGATTACAGAAGCCGTATTATTTTATTAAATTAATATTCACTGCCTTTGAAAATCAGGTCCACATCTAACGACTGAACTCCAGGAAGTACAGATAGGCATGGTTCAACCACTGGGAATACATCACCTAAGAAAGATTGCATCAATGCAGTGTATTCAGTTTATCAAAAGAGAAACAAATTTCCTAATAGGTACTTCCTTGATTTTAGAAAAATAGTAACGTGATCTAATGCATGGAAGCAGAAATCAAATGATGAGCTCAGCTTCTTTAATAACCCTGTTAGAACTGGAATAATTTGAAAAGACTACGATGGATTGTAATGAAAGCTGTTGCTTGAAATATGATCTTCTGAATATCATGAGTCCATTGTGCTTCAGCATTCATGAGATGAACAAGGGTAAAGAAATTGATGAGAATCATCATAAATACTTTGGTGTGGGGTACAGGAAACAGCAATACATACCACCTGGACAAGCTTCTTAAAACAGAAACCATATCTACTACTAAATTTATACTTAAGGCGTGTAGTAAATACAATACAAAACATACATTAGTGTATATTTAAGTAATAAATAAGATACAAAATAATATTTTCAGGTAAGATAGAAACTTTAAGCATCATTTTAAAGCAGAATTAGTGATAAAATTAATATTACTTTCAATGTTTGCTATGGAAAACTTGTTTTAATTAAAATATACATCCTTGACCGCTGGAAGCTACAAAATATAGGATGTAAGGATGTCAAAAGACAAGTAAAATTTTCTGAAATCCAATAGACTGTTTTACTGGGAAAAAATGAATGTCATACAAAGTAAAAGTCGAAAGAGAAAAAAAATTAAATAACGTCATTGTGAATAATGTTTTATTATCAAGAAGAATTTTTAAATTCAAAATAATTTACTAAATTCAGAAATTTTGCTTCAAAAGCGAAATAATATTCACCAGATTGTGTACAATTAATATGGCTGGTTTTTCATGTTATTGTTGATAATGTTTTTCTATATAGACAAAGGAACAAAACAGAAGGATTATATTCACAAGAAATAAACTTGACCATTTCATACAGGAATATCTGGGGGGGAGGAAAAAATCTATAAAATGGCAATGCTGCCTGATATATTTCCAGCTTTGACCTACCATGTGTCCATAAGCAGACTGCATTGTTGCTATGCACATTTCCACTCTGCTCCTTTATAGCATAGTTTTATCTCCACCCAGGCACTCCCTTACATTTACTACAGCCTTCCTTATCTTCCTTTGTCTCAAATTTCTGAGGATATATTTTTGTAGGTTTATATCTTCCACCTGGTCTTTAGTTACTATGTAAATTACATTGTAAAGGAATTATTCTTATCAACCTCTGTGCTCTCTCAGGTTACACACTAGGACATTTTCTTACATCAAGATCATAAATTGCATTCAAGTTGAAAAATAATTTTCTGAAAAATAGTCAGTTGTGATTTAGGGTATTTCTATGTCAAGTCTCTGAATCCTAGAACAAAACTTCCACCTTATTCTAGTCTGAGATACTACTTTCCTTGCAGCAATTGGATTTTATTGCACCTAAGAAAACTTTTCAGGGAGCAGGCACTTATCAGCTATTGCTAAGTGACTATTTCACCCTCTTTAAATATGCTGCATCTTTAGCCTCTTAAACTTAAAGGCAGGTTTTCCAGACTTTGAACTCCACTGTAGAGATTTCTTAAGCTCTTCCCAGGAGGGAAAATCCCCATGGAAGGATTGAATCTAAAAATGCTACAGGTAATGATCTTACTAATATTTTTCACATTTTTCTCCCACATGGGTAAATCTGGTCATACCTGATTTATATTCACACCTCTCTGAAAAACAGAATTTTGTCTAAATGAGTAACTAAGTCATGAAACACAAGCCAAAAGTCACCACCAAAGAAAAAGGTTCTGACTCATCAAGCCACTACCCATTGTCAAACTCACCCATTTGAAACCCTTATTTTTCCTACCAACTAATTTACTACCCAACTAATTTCTTTGAATTTTATCCTGATTATGAGTGAACTTTGGAACTGCAACATTGCTATGAGCAGTTCCTGAAATGTTAGTAAACCATTTAATTTTCCAGATACTCATGTTCTTGCTCCAAACTGTACCTCACCTCCAGTCCTGCTTGAGCATCCTCAGTTCTCTTTTCTCACATGTAAGATTTAATTACAGTAACCATAATAATTTAGCACAATAACCATAACGATGATAATAAGTCACACACTGCTGAGAAGGTGACAGATTTTTTGCACTTCACTTATGATATCCACAGAGAGGCTTCTTCCTATGCCAAAACCATGGGAAAGAGTCTTCTGACTGTGAGCCCTGCCTCTTTCACTCCCCCTCATTAAATCCATCACATTGACTATCTTGACTGCACTGTTTGGAGGCCATCTGGGTATCATTTAACCACTTTCACAATATACTGTGCTGGAACATGGTCTACTTTATTATTCTCCTCCACAACTTGTGATTATTTCTGTCAGGATTTGAGCATCTTAGAGCTACAGTATTGTAAAAAACTGCAGTGAATAAAGTAGTGCTCAGCAAATTTATATAATAATAATAATTTACCAATTTATTAAGTAATTAAGTATCTATTTCTGGATGAAAAAGCAATAGTAAAATAATCTTTTACATTGGACCATTATTATTATTGTATTATTATTCAAATTATTTTATTTAAAATAGAGAGTTTCATAGACATTTTTCACTTATGTTTACAATTAAATGTTCCCAGAGCAGTTTAGACCAAACACCAATGTCTAGTTTCTTTCTAACCTAGAAATTAATCTTCTAACAGAGAAAATAGAGAGCAGAGTTTCTTCTAAATGAAAGGATATATTTGCATGATACAGCTTTGTATTTGTTGCCAATGCTTGCCTTATCATCTGTAATCTATGGACAAATGGTTAATACATAATTGATAATAATAGTACACATTCCTTCTTTGCTCCTTGGGAAAATCTAAAAGGCTACTGCATCAAAACCCAAAACTAAAGATTCATGGAATTGTTTGGATTGGAAGTGACATTAAACATCATCTAGTTCCAATGCTCCTGCCATAAGCAGGGACATCTTTCATTAGATCAGGTTTTTCAGAGCTCTATCCCACCTGGCCTTGAACACTTCCAGGGGTGGGGAATCTAAAATCCCTCTGGGCAATGTATTCCAGTGTCTCACCATCCTCACATTAAACTTTTTTTTTTTTCCCTAATACCTAATCTAAACCAACCGTTTTTCAGTTTAAAGCCATTCCCCCTTGCCATGTCTTTCCTGTTATATTTCCTTCAGCTGCTGGATGGCCTCAATTAGATCATCCTGAAGCCTTCTCTTTCCCAGACCGAAACAATCCCAATTCTCTCTTAATGTAACCTCCTAGGAGAGCTGTTCCATCCCTCTAATCAACTTGGTGTCCCTCCTCTGGACTTGTTCCAACAGGTCCATGTCCCTCCTGTGCTGGGCATCCCAGAGCTGGATGCAGGGTTCCAGGTGGGCTCTCAGCAGAGCAGAGGGGCAGAATCCCCTCCCTCACCCTGCTGCCCACGCTGCTCTGGATGTAGCCCAGGACACATTTGGCTCTCTGGATGGGAGTGATCATGGCTGGGTCATGCCCAGCCTCTCACCCAGCAGCACCCCCAAGTCCTTCTGGGCAGGGCTGCTCTGATCTGTCCATCCCTCAGCCTGGATTGGTACCAAGGGTTGCCCAGATCCAGGTGCAGCACCAGCACCTGATCGATCTTGTTAAACCTCATCACATTTCCATGGGCCCACTTCTCAAGCTTGTCCAGATCCCTCTGGCTGGATCCTGTCCTTCAGGTGTGTCAGCTTGATGTTATCATCAAACTCACTGAGGGTGCATTCAATCAATCCATTCATCTATGTTATTATGTTTTATTACAGTCTGATAATGCATTTTAGATAAACAATTTCATTTAAATGAAAGTATTTGAATCAATCCTGTCTCTTTCATACTGCTTCTGACTGGTTGTCTTCTGTTTGTTAGGTTATCAAGACCAATCTCATACAAAGAATTCTGACCAATATTCCTTCATCCATTTCACCTTACCCCCCCAGCCTTGGATGCTTACCCACCAAACAGGAGGAAACAGAAGGAAGGTAACTTTTCAGTATCTCTAGCTAGAGCCTCAACTTACCACACTACCATCTAGGGCTGAAAACTAGGGAAAAAAAGCTGCTAATTACACAGAAATTACTAATCTTGTAATAAAATTACTAATTGTTGTAGATTAAAGTCTAGCAGGTATCTTTAAACTTCCCTGATAACATCTTTAACTAAGAGAATTCATGGAAGGAGATTGCACTGGTAGTTTAGGATTCCTTTGAGCTCTTTTGAGCAGAAGAGAGGAAGAAGGAATGATTAGAAAGGAGGGAGAAATAATGATTAGACTAACTTATTCACAATTTATGTATGTGACCTGCTGATGTTTTTAAGATACAACACTTTGCCTATCTGCTCAAAAAGCTGGACAATACTTGTCTTGGTACGATAATTTTTTATCCCATAAATTCTTTCAAACTGTCCATCAGTGGAGACCTGGCATATTATGTCTTATTGTATCTTCTCACAAGAACATATCTACAATATAGTGCTCAGCAAGTAAATTTTAAGCAGTCCATATCAACAGTCGTTTAATTACAGTTATCAAAATCTCAATGTTTTATATAAAACAGTCTATCAAAGTAAAACTAAAATACCAATAAATTATTCATTATATACTTGCTATTAACCTACAAAGATTCCTTTATTTTCTTCAATTTTATGAGATCTATCTACATCAACAGCCTGCTTTAAACACATATTATGTTGCTTGAAATTTTGCAAGCTTTACATTTACAGGAAATTAACTGAAACAGAAACATTTACTTGTTCTTCCTCTAAGAGATAATGATATGTTTTTAAATGTGCTGCTGCCAGATGTTATTACATATGTGCATAAATATCCATTATACATAGGAGAGAAAAATACATGCAACTGTTTGTCCCACCTTCTAATAAACCATTTCTTAAATCAGAAAAGAGGATCTGACCATGCTAAGGTTGCAGAGACAAAGATGAGAAAAAAAAATAATATTGATTCAGGTGTGAGAACAATGACAATTGCTTCCTAAGTAGTTCATGAAGTGGGAAATAAAATGCAAAGTTAATCATTAACCATTCTTATATAGGAAATTAGAAGATTTAGGAATCTAAGAATTTGACTCACTGTATTTCTAAGCAGTATATGGGATACCTAAGCCAAGAAATATAGGCCTCTGCTCCAGCATTTCACCAGATTCCTGGCCCTAGTGAAGCAGGCCATATCACCAGCAGAGAAAATTCTTTTAAGTTTTGGCATTTTTGGTACGTCCTCTCATTCCCTGGTCTCCTGCTTCCATTGCCTGGAGCCTCCCCCACCTCCTTGGCGCTTGCAGGAGGTAGCGACCACGGCCTGGAGTGCTCTGCTTGATGTCTCTCAGCTTTGAGCCTGTGACTGTGCTCACCTTCCAGGATGTCCTTATTCTTTCACTAGCAGGAGAACACAAGAGTTCAGCTGTGCACTCTCTAAACTGTTATGAGGGTTCTGTGAGTGCTTGTGAGTGCCTTGTGCTGGCTTCAGGTCTCTGAAGATATCCTCTGAGGCAGGTATCCTCTGCCTCTGAGCACTCTGACTGCATGGCAGGGCTTCACTCAGGCACTCACACACTAATCCGGGCTTGTTAGGTGACAAGCCACTGCAAAACTGGCAGGAATTTCTCAGAACTGTAAGAATTATGCAAATTGAGTCATAAAAATGTAGGTGTCCGTGATATATCAACTACCTACGTACTTACCCACAGATTTCTATGACCTGTTTGATGTACAAGATGAACATTTATTCTTAAAAATGTACACCAAACAAAAAAAAAAAAAAGTAATTTTCCTTTAGGAGAGTCACAAATTTTTGTTAATTATTAAATCTGTTTTAAAATATGTGTACCTGTGTATGTAAGCATATTCTGAAAAATATCCTTGATGGATTTTTGCAATAATTTACATTCTAACATTGCATCTCTGGATAACTGAACAAAAAACTTATCTGGAACCAGACGGTCTGACAGTGCAGTTGGATAAGTGTTCTGAAGCATTTGGTGAAGCGTGCTTTTTGTTTGAGTGCATTAATTGTGATGGTCTCTGTACAGTGTTTCAGAGCTATTCAATTAAATTTTATGTAGCCTCTACTTTATAGAAAAAGAAAAAGAAAGAGAAACTTCTGGAAACTGTAGCACAGGAGATGAAATGAAGTTAAAACAGAAATAAACAGGCAGTGATAACTTTAATTTTAAACACATTACATTTTTCTCTGGTGGCTAATCTTTAAACACAATCCGAATCAATGCAAACTTCTTAGACAAATATCTGACAAGCATAGCTGATTACTTTTAATTAATTAGTATTATTATTTTTCTTTTGGTGCACAAAGCCTAAATTAATATTCTGGAAAATGTGACTATATTTTATGCTGATTCTTTTTCATTTCTGTCTTTGCTTGCATCAGCTGCTGTTGACAGGCATAAGGAAAGCAAAGGTAGGCAGCACTGAAGTTATCCTTAGGCTATCATGGATGTAGAAGACATTTAAGAGAAATTCAAAGAAGCTGAAATAATCTCTCTTAAAATGCACCCTCATTGGGAATATGAGTCTGAAATATTTTCTGAAATTTCTTTTGTGCAAGATTATATTTGAAGTTTTCAGTTTAGAAATCAATCTCTAAAGTGGAGGAAGCTGAATGGTGATAAACAGTGAAGGTATTTGGAAAGATAACTCTGAGAGTTACTACTCTGATATGTATTTTAGTTGAAAATCATCTGCTTCTATGGCAAGTGTTACAGTATAGATCTCATTGTTGGCAAGCCACATTAAACTGTGTTTGCAGTGAATCATTCAATATATTTACCTTCTGAAAAGTTCCACTGCTCTCAAAGCATACAAGGATACACAAAAGTTGCTGCAGGCTTGGACCCACCATTAAAATAAAAGTTGAAGATTTTTTGCATTTCAATAGATATATTTCTATAGCCTCAGCCAGCATTTTAATTTTTACAGACTCAGGCTGTGGTAATATGAATTTAATTAATCTCATATTCTGTATTTCATTTAACTTTTACATAATAAAATTCTAATGTTTGTTCTCTAAGCAGCACCATTGCCCTTATCAACGAAAATAGTAGGTAGAGGAAAGAATAAGGAGGATTTTAATAGACACTACATATCAACTACTAAGGTAAAGGATAGCATTTCTCTATCACACTACTTGAGACATGATTACTTTTACTTTTTCCTGTATTATACTTACAATCTAAGTAGAAGGAACTGCTTTGGCTAAGGAAAAATAAAGAAATTGCTAATGCTATAAACAAATATTTATTCTTTAGCAACTTCAGTTTTCTTTAAATTTTATATTGTCATTAAATATTTCCAGACATTAAAATGCCAAATTAACCACTCCAATCCCTATAAGAAGGATATACTGACCTCATTTAGACAACTGATTCAAAATCTGGATGCAACTAATGGTCAAATTCACATGATAATTAACATTTTTGTCACACTCCTTTTGTCAGACTACTCTGTTTCATTATAATTGTCATTAACAGGTTAATTATCTTCAGCATGTAAAATGCTAGATGACAATGTGAGCCAGGAGCATGAAGTGAGGATCCAGGCATCAAGGAATAGTAATTGCATCCCTTGCACTCACATCCCTCTGTAAACGAGCTCCCCAAAACAGTGAGGCTGCTGCTGCCTCACCTCTTCAGGTCAGTTGTACACTCAAAGTAATGTAGCTGCCTAAAACTCGTCATGTGGTTCTGCCCTAAAATATTGATGTCTCTCTGCTGATTTCACTGGAGGCCGATGGTGCTTCCAAGCATGAAGTCAGCTGAGACAAAAGCATCATTTCCTGCCTGGTACCTGATACCAGCCTCACAAGCACAGTGTTAGCTTTTGAAATATTCCTTCTAGATTTTGAAGTTTTAATGTAAGCTCCATCTCATGTGTTAGTAAATACACTGTCTGACTCATAAAGTTTATATAACTGAAAATTATTTTAGCAATGCAAAGGGTAAAACCTTTCTGCTGAAAATTTAGAAACTGCAGATAAGTGTAGCAAGCATTAAGAATGCCTTCAGAATCTCTACATTCTGTTCCTGGTTTTTTTTTTACTTCTTCTTTATACAGATATTTGATTTCTGAATTAAGTCATGTGAAGATAGACTAAATATATAATTGGAATTTAAGCAAACACAACTGCTGATGATGTCTTAACTACTGGTATGCTCAGGTGACAGTTTCCTCTTGGGAATAAAGAGTGTTAGATTGGTGCTAAGTCAAATTCATTTTTAAGCTCGTGGGAAGAAACACGTATTTCATCTGCAATATTATTCTTTAGAGAATCCTCCAAGAAAATAGTTTACTTTATAAAATCTTGTGTAAAGGGTAACGTACAAACATGGTACACACATCTTCTTTGAAAACAAGGTCTTTCTGGTCAAAGGGATGATTAGATAAAGGATAAATAAAAGTAATTCATTTTAATTTCAGTTCTTTGACTTGTCTGTATTGGACTGAGGGCACAATTAGACAAATATAATACAAGTGAGGCTTACATGATACAGAATAAAACAGGAATAATAACAGCAGTATTTGCTCTATTATTAATGAGATTTAGTCCATGTGTTTTAATTAGGCATTTATGTTTTGTAAACAATAATTCATCATCATAGCTCATCTTAATGACTTCCTCAGACAGCACTTAAATCTCAGCTGCTGTATACTATACTGTAATGTCAGACAGTGAAAAAACTCAAAAAAACCTCCATTTTCTAAATGCACCTGAAAGTGAATAGCAGAAATAGAACACAGCTAGAGATGGAAAACATTTATTAGATCCTCTAGTTTGTTTCCATGACAATGAAAGATCATTCCCCACAGTACATTTTCTAGAATTTACTCAATCTAATTTAAGGCTTATACCATTTCCTATGGGATGAATTTTATACTGTGGTAGGTTAAGAAATTTGCATGGACGTTCATTTGAAGCCTTCCACCCTTTACACCACATTTCGTGTCTTTCTTTAAAATCTCCCAAATAAATCTTCTTTCTTCTTGTGGTTTAAGTAATCACTACATACAGCTGCTGTTAGTCTGTCTCTTTTAAATGCTAGCTAAACCAACCTGAATATATTTCTACCTCTCTTCACTATTCTCTTCTGAAATTTTTTACCTTATCCTTTTTCTGAAATCCAGATTTGCTAAAAATGCATGTCCAGAATTATGCACAGTGACCAGCGTCTCAGAGATGTGCAGGACAGCATCTTACCCCTTATATTTAACAATTAGAAATATTACGCAAAACCTAAGATAGTCTTCAAAATGTTTTATTTAGTTGATAACCAGTCATGGTCAGCCCCAACAGGCATCTGTGGACTTTTTGTGGAAAATATTAAGTTGCCATGCTAAAAATGATGTTTACCTAAAGTTCACTTTTGTTTCTAAAATATTTTCCATATCAGTTTTTACATCAAGCTCAGTTTCTGAGTGATATACAATAAGCATATGTTCATCTTTAAGAGTTCAAATACAAAGCTCCTTTTTCCAACTAGTTCTGTAGAAGCCAAAATTTTCATCAACATATAGAAAGATGGTTTACAGAAGAATATAAGGCTACTTGGGAGAGATACTGATTTTGTGGCAAAATGTACACCTACTTTGTTGTATCATATTTTCTGAGGACAGCAATATTTAGGTCAGGTTGGATGAAGCATTGGGCAACCTGGTCTAATGGAAGGTGTCCCTGTCCATGGCAGGGGAGTTGGAACTGGAGGATCTTTAAGGTCCCTTCCAATCTGAGCCATTCTATCATTCTGTAACAATAAATATTGATCCTCTTTTATCAAATAAATTATTCCTGAATATAAAGCTTTAAATAAAATTAACCACCAATTAAAAATATTAATTGACTAACCAAGATCCAAAATGTTTAGCAGTGTTAGCCAGCTGCAGCCTTTTTTTAGTTAGTCGATCATAAAGTTACAAAGAAACTGGAAAAAGTTATCCTAATACCTTTTTCCTTGTACTGTTTGTATAGAGTCCAGAAAAAATGAGACCCAGTTTATAGATATCTAAAATATTACTTTACAGGATTAGAGATGAGATTTCAAGATACTCAGATAATCTAACTTTCCTGTGAGAATGTTAGGAATACCTGAGATTGTTTTCCTTCATATAAGAAGCAAAGTTAAATATTCTCCTTTGAAGGAAAAAAATAAAATTCGTTAACTATGGAACCATAATTAATTCATGATAATATATGGATACCTGCATAAATGTAGTATCATTCCTGGTTAAATATTCAAACAGCCTTATTTATTATACATGATTATATAGCAGAAATAAAATGCAGCAGCCCTGCAGCAGAAAGTACAGCTAATCAGCACAAAGTGTATCACACACAGAAAATATAATCATGTGAAATGGAGGCTATGCTTTCACTGCAGAGTTAATACAGACTTCTGCTCTGATACTGACATTATTCTCCATCACAGCAGCTCTCAGAACTCCCTTTTTCCAGTTTAGTAATGCTTCTAAATTGGACTTCACAATGTTTTAAGTACAGACAAAGTCTAGGTCTATCTGCAAAGGTCCTTACTATGTTTCTTTTTTTTCTGTAGATGTATATAGGTATATAAACATAAAATCAGACTCAGGCTGGCATTAGTCAATTTGCAATCAGTATAAAGTGCATTCAGATTAATGATTGTAGCATTTCTTTTTTTAGTGTATCTAGTTCAGTCTTTGCTAAAGCATGCTCCAAAATAACACCGTGTGAAGTAATTAAGTACAAAACCTGTCCAAATAACAGAAAATAAAATTTTCTTCCCAGATCTGCTCAGTACATAGACTAATCCAGTACAGTGCTGATAAAAATTCTGGAATTAATTTATCAGGCTGAGAATATGTTACCTTCTCTTGGTTTTGGTTATATAACTTAAAGTAGTGCATTCTCCTCTGGAAAGTAAAAAACCTCATCAATGGGCATTATTGCAAAATAATTTTAAAATTTTAAAGAAAGGTAAGTTATTTGGTTTTAGGTAGTGTTATGAGCAAAGAAAGACATTGGACTTTAATTTAGTGCTTTTATGTAATAAATTCAGATTCAACCCCATATAATTAACAAGGGAAGAAATTACTTTCTGTAATGCCTTATTTAGGTACATGGAGATAATGAAATATTCCACTCTATTGCCATAGTTTAAGTCTTGCATTGCATGAAAGATTCATGACATAGGATTTAATGAGATATTCTATTATTTTGCAGCAGTTTTTCATAGAAGCAGAAGAAAATAATACAGATAGGCAAGAGAGAAATAACTGCAACTCAGTGAATAGGTTTATACAATAAACTCTGTTTCCTAGCTTATCTCCACCCTGTTGCACTCCTTACATTTCAGTCTGCTTTTTCTACACATTTTCATTCAAGTTAACATTATTTTCTGGAGACAAAACCATAATCCATCAATAACACATCACTCCAAATTTGGAATTATTATAATGAAAATCCCAGAATTCAAGTAAAGCTGATATCCTGCCAAAGATGTATTAAAATATATATTTTTCTTTCTTCCCTTTAGTTAGCTCATCTCACTTCAGCTGAAGGAGCAGCAGATTTGAGATTAGTTCTCAATCTGATCTAAACTCTGGTTTCAATATCCTCTTGCTCCAATCAAAGGTGAATATATGCAACAGACTTTTTTCTATATGCCACGAGTGCAGTTCATATATCACCCATATGTGATCAAAATGAGATACAACTAATGTATTTTGCATAATTTCCATGAAAAAAGCGATACTTTCCCAACTAAAGGTAAGTAGGAAATGGGTTTATTTCTACATTCAGCCATGAACTCCAAGACACAGACTTACTCTTAGTGGATTACATCAGAAAACCAAAATCCAGTAAAAATCCCTTTGCATCAGTTGCATGGAAGTAATAATAAAATCCACAAAAGTGCAGATTTGCAGTTTTTTCACTAGTATACTGTCATGAGACCACACAAAATTCCACGTAGAATTAATAAAAAATGAATAATTATTAATTAATAATTAAAAATAAGTTTTTATCTGTGCTTAACAGGAGAATAATCTTTTTGTACACTACTGCAATCTTGTGAGCATAGTCCCTGGGTATCATGCATGGTTATCCAATTTTTTAGTGACTCCATTACAGTTTACATTATATAGTATATTGCATTACACTGTTTATAATATTAATAAGTGTCTCACATATTAAATGTGATATAATTCATTTTATATCACATTATTATTATCTTTAGGGACATGATTTTGTGGTGGACTTGGCGGTTCTGGGTTAACAGTTGCACTTGATGACTTTAAGGTCTTTTCCAACCTAAAGAGTTTTGTGACTCTACAATTTTAACATGCTTACTGTACATCCTCTCAATTGTTAAGTATTTCTTTGTGAATTCATTTGCTTTATTTGTACATGGATAATGTTCAATATTTGAATTTAAAAGTTCTGAAATACCTATTTCAAGAAAAAATCTCATTATAGTGAGGATACATCATCCATGTAGCTGGCAGTACCTAAGGAAACAATCTAGTCAGCAATGTGAAATAATTTGCTGCTGCTTAGAGTAAGGGTGCAAATGAAGGGCAAGGCACAAAATCCTTGTGTATCTCTACGGTACTTAAGTTACTCTGCCACATGTTCTAATGTCTAGAGATTTACCTAAATTCCAAGTAAAAAGAGAAAATTTAATTTGCACTTTCATTTGTGTATACTTACAAATCCATGATCATAAGACCTCTGTAAATATTTATAAATTAAAATTTATAAATGTACAAAGTATTAAATAAGACACATATTCCTGGGAACTCCAGCTGTGAAGTTCACATTATTTTCCTGGCCCTACAAAGGAGATACTGACAGTGGCTAGTGGAGAATTCAGACCTCTGTACTTGCCAGGCTCTTTGACTGAACAATACTCAACTTTCTTCTCATGCTTTATTAAAAAAAAAAAAAGGGGAGATTTGAATTATGATTGCAGGTAGTCCTTATACATCCTGATTATACTGTGTCTCACAAATGAAGAACTTTAACATGAAAGATACATGTTAAACACAAGAAAGCTTTTGTGGACATAAATAATTCAAATTATTCAGTTTTTTTATATTGTAACCTTTCCTCCATTTTAAAATCTTTTCTGCTCTCCCTGACACTTTTCAAAAACTTCCAAAGTATGACAGGTAGATGAAGCATGTCTTACTGGAACAGTTCTTGAAAACAGGGCACTTAGAAGATTTTACTGTAGGTTATTTGAATAATGATTGAACTATCTTAGAGTCACTGTGATACAGAAGAGCTATAAAAATTGAGTTTTCTCTAAAACATTCATTGTTCTTGTAGCAGAACAATGCCACCATTAGCAGGGCAAAAATAATGGTCCTTAAGTGAATGAAAGACTGACTACCCATGGGGTCCTCAAATCCACACAAAATGCACTTGTTCTGAGTGCAATCTGAAGACACAGAAGCAACAACCTAAAATATAATACTAGGAAAATCAAGAAATGTAAAGAGAAACACCAGTGTATAGAAGAAAAGAGGGTAAGAGGGGAGGAGAGATTTTAAACATCCTTTTTCAGGCAAAGATTTTAATGTTATTTTAATTAAGTTTGTATGTCTATACTTGAAAATACATTTTGTAGGATAAGAAATAATAAATCAACAATTGTAGTGGAAAGTCTTTTTGAAATTCTGGATTCCATCTTTTAGTAATGTTTTATTCATCATCCCCTTCAGTCACTTTAAAAATATTTTTAACATCTTATATAGAGAAAAAAATATTAAAATTTGCAAGAAATAGTCTTATTTCATTATTCTGCTATTTATTTAATATTGAAATTACGTTTAATTTACAACAAATATATGTACATAACACAGGTCAAAAGGTTGTATATTTGGTGCACAGTAGTTAAACCACAGACTTAACTTTTTGGTTTATAGCATTTCTCTGTGACTATATGTCCTATTTTATAGGTTAATAATAAAAACTGTCTTAAAGCAATTATAATTGCATTACTTGATTGTCAACTTAGTTTTGTATACCTTTAACAAAGGTTATTGTTCCTATTATGATATATGTGACTATTTCTCTCTAAGAAACAAGGGCTTAAAACTTATTTATTCAAAATATTGATGAAGTTTCATGATAAAAAAATGTCTTTAATATCAGAAGATGGGAATTTGAAAGTGTATCTTAATCAGAAAGATGACTCAAATATTGCAACAAGGATAAAGTGTATTAATCAAGACATATTTCATTCTTATAAATAAAGACACCGTGCAAATTCCCTCTGACTTGCAATATATACAACTCAATCCTTATTATAAAAGAAACAAAATTAATGTTTCAGCATTTCAATCTCTAATCTCTTTCAAACACACAACTTTGGGACAAATTTCTCCAATACATAACATTTTTTTTTCATTTCTCTATCTCATAATTATTCCTTGTCAGGTTTAGAACAAGAAAGCAGAACCCAAAAAGCAGATTTCAGAAGGCTGACTTTGCCTCCCTATTGCAAAGCACATGCTGAAGTGAAGCCAAGGACTTGAAATACCTCCAGCTTCTGCTTCAAACCTTTTACCTCAGGCTAAAGTTGAAATTATGCCATTCCCTCCAAAACTCATCTCAGATTTCACAATTTTTTAGGGGTCAATACTATATTAATTTATTTCTTTCTCAGAACCCTGTAAATTATTTGAGGCTCAATATCAATCTTTCTTGAACCATTTTGAAATACAGTGTTTTTTAAGAGTAAATCTCCACTCTGCCTTTATAGTGCAAAATCAAGAGTATATTCCTGAGAAATCTAAAGGGATGATGGGTCCATAGTTATGAAATCAAGAGTATATTCTTTAGAAGTCTGAAGGGATGACAGGTCCATAGTTAGGAACTGGTAGGACAGTCCCATTGCACCTGATGGGAAAGGAGTTGGGTAAGTGCAGTACTCCCTCCCACCCTCACTTCTCCCCAGCTTAGCCAGACCTACACAGCCAAACATCCCAATGTTATTTGTGCTACTTTTTCCACCTGTAAGATGTGATATTAGAGATTTTTAAAAGTTTGTTTTCCTTTTTAGTTCTTTTTCTACCCAAAATCATACTATACCCAAAAGACCAAAACAGAAAGAAATAATGAAGGAATGTCCAGGCCCACACCAACAGAAGTGGTCTTCATTCCACTGCTTCAGTAAATAAATAACTATGGCAGGAACAGCAACAATCAAGGAGCACAGCAAAGACATAGCTTTTTTCTGATAAGGAAAGTTTTGTTTTTCAAAGCCCCATGTTTCTACAATGCAGAATAATTACTGCTCCTGACCTATTAAAGGGATAGTGCCATTAGTAGTCAGATTGTACCATAAATGTGCTTGTGATTACTAACCCAAAAGGAAAAAAGCTAAAAGGATAAAGGAGAGTAAAGAAGGTGAGGACTGCGTGAATGCTGTTAACCATTATTGTGTGCAGTTTTGGATCCAATTATACAGGAAAGATTAAGATCTCAGTGTCCAAAGGAGAGCAACAAAGATAGTGAAGGACCTTGAGGAGAAGCCATATGACAAGTGGCTGAGGTCACCTGGTCTGTTCAAGAAAAGGAGACTGAGGGCAGACCTCACCTCAGTTACAACTTCCTTACAAGAGGAAGAGGAAGGGCAGGCAATGATCCCTGTTCTGTGGTCCCAGTGACAGGACCTGAGGGAATGTCCTGAAGCTGTATCACGGAAGGTTTAGGCTGGATTATTAGAAAAAGGCTTTCACACAGGGGCTGGTTGGGTGCTGGAAAAGCTCCCCAGGAAAATGGTCACAGCATTAACCTGGCAGAGTTCAAGGAGCATTCAGACAATGCACATGGGCACATGGACTCCTGGGGATGGGGCTGTGCAGGACCAGGAGTTGGAATTTTATGGTACTTTTGGGTCCCTTCCAACTCAGAATATTCTGTGATTTTTTTAACATACTTGGTAATGAGCAAAGAAGGACTGGCAAAGACTCTCACTAGGAGCTTTTGATCACACAGTTGGGAAAAATGAAATATTTATGCATATGAGTCTGACAAGATACAGGAAAAAGTCTGAGGTGTTGACTTTGCTGCACACCAATACAAAAAACTCCCAGCAGAGTCAGGATGGAGAAGCTCTGCTTAGCACTCATGCCAGTTTTATCAGAGCCACAGCACCCTGAAGAAGAGCAAAATGGATACATGGGGCTAGTTATTGTTGTCACCGCAGCTCAATCTGTCTTCAAATACACCTATTTTCCTCTCAAGGGTCAAGACTAGCAACCTTGATTTCTGGATGTTGGAACATGCAGTTTCCATAAAATACTGGGCTCTTTTCATTGAACAAATCTCTTAAATGTTTTGATTATAGACTATCATAGTCATTTTTAATATCATGATCTCTGCCTTTTCTTTTTCCAGAAAAAGAAGATAATACCTACATCTTATTGGGCTGTTCTGAGGAATGATAGGAATCATCTGAGTTATTCAAGAATATAAAGAGACTTTTTTACATGTTCTCTTCAAAAATTTGTTCTTGCTAACTCAATTATACCTTAGATTTCTGTTGCTCTCACCCAGGTGAGGAGAAAAAAAAAATCAAGTCTTAAAGCATATTTAATAATTTCTAAATTTAGGTATTATTTCAATTTCTGAATTTAACATACTAGCTGAATTGAGACAAATTATCCACCTCTGATCCATCCTCTTTTTTCTTCCTGGTGGGAGGTTAGGATCATATGCCAGCTAGGATTTTATTGCCATCATCAGATAACAGCAGTTGATGCACAATGAGAATAGAGAGAAACCTGTTGTGGCTGCAAATATCCACAGCTCTGTGAGATTCATGGAGGAAGCATATGTCACCTTATTAAATCTGTAGCAGCTGAGGTGGAAGTAACAGAAGGTATCTCTCTCCAGAGCTGGAAGAGATGGGAAAAGAAATGGTTCTGTAAGGAAATCTCTTACTTTTCTCTCTCTGAAAATATCTGTAACAGAATGTTACAGGGATGGTTTTTCCTAGAAACAGGGACTTAAAAACAAACCCAAAACCCAACAGCCGCCACGACGGGGTGGAATACAGAACTTCCTCTGAGAAAGAAATAGGTTGGGGGGAAGTTTGTACGTTCAGTTTCTTCCTCCAAAGGAAACAGAAACATGAGAAGAAGATGAGAAAAACCATGCTATTTGTCCCACTTTGTCCCAGAGAAGCTAATCAAGGGCCAAAGGATAGATGGAGTTAGATACACTTATTGCAGCTCAAAGAGGACACAAGAGTGCTCTGTGAGGAATGTTTGGCAAAGGTGCAGAAAAGATCAAATGCTGTATGAGTTTCTCTCTGCCTTTTATATACAGCTTTCTGTCCTAGCTGCCAGTCTTCCCTTTGTGTTTAGAGAAGTTCACATATATATAGATATATATGCACATAGGGATTCACCTGAATATGGCTTATTTCTCTAATTTTAGGAAGAAAATAAGATAGAGGATTATTTGACATGGACAACCTTCCTACAGAGATCTCAGCGATACAGAGATTTAGGACTAGAATTAGCTTAGTTTTGGAATTCTGATTCTGTCTGAGGCAAAACACAGTTAAGAACAGGGGGAAGAAACAGCTTTGCTATGTCTTTAATACATTAAGGAAAAATTACATGGTAGGAATACAAATAAATGTATTTACTAACACTGTATTTTTTATTTCAGAAAGCACATCAGCTACAAATTTGAGGAATATACTTAAAACGGGGTTCTATGAATCTAGGATGGAGGTAAAAAGGAACAGATGTGAAAATCCCAACAAACTAAATTTTAAAGGTAGCTATAGAGATGTTCTGAAAAGGGAGAAAAGGCAGTTTTTACAGTATTCAGCAGTATTGCATCACAGAACTTGGGCAATATACTGTCAGCTCTAACCCATTATGGTGGTTTTCTTCTTGGCTCTTAGACTAGTAATATTTGAAAATGCAACTTCCTCTTAGAATATTAGCAAACCTCTTGCTATGTTGAACCAATAGAGTCAAGGAAAAAAAACCTCAAATCTCTTCTACAGAAATATCCTGACAATTTTTTTCTCAACAAGGAAGAAAATATTATCTTTTCTTTTCAATGTCAAAGTAATGATTATTAACACCATAAAAAATAACAATTGTTTGTGACGGTAATTCTTGACATCATTTGAAGGCTTCATTATAAAATGGAGCTTTGGTAAATAGCTACTAGATATATTGAGGACACAAAACAGAAAATCAAATAATGAAAATAAATCACATGTTTCTGCTAAAATGATACTTTCAGTGTAAATGTCTAGTTTTGCCAACAAACTAATATATTTTGGCATTCTAGTGATCTTCTAAAAATCAGTGTATTTATGTAAAAGATGCTTACTAAGGGATTTTAAAAGTGAAAACTCTTAGGAGTCTTCAAATACACTGGAGTTTAATGAAAGAATTTTATTTTTTTTTTAAACTACCTGTGTCTGATTTCAAAATGAAGCCATTTCTAAGCCCCTGTTATACACAGAATTTGGTAAACAATTTTTGTACTGATTTTAGGCTCAATTTATTAGTTATCTTATGCCCCTGTGTGGCCAAGCTAGACAGCAAACTCCCTTTGACAGAACTGTAAAAAAATCCTAACAATATGTCATGTGAGAAACCAAGTTTAGCTAAATTGACTGCTTCCCACTGTCTGACAAAAGCTTCTAATATAAACTGCAATGGCAAAATTGGACTGATAGTCTTCTGTACATTTTGTATCAATTTTAGTCACAAAAGATACTTCCCATTATGCAGTAATGTGTTAATCTGAATACTGCCCAAAGCAATTGTGGCTTCTCAAAGCATGTTACTACAAATAGAGCATCCAACAGCACAGTATTTATATACTAAACACTTAATGAAGAATGGCAATCTGAAAATCCAGCTTACTTTAGGTACTACTAAACTAAAGGTTTAAAATAATTTTTAAAACTTTATTCCATTGTCTTTTGTCATTTGAATAAACAGTGCATCACTGAAAGTAATCAGAAATTTTAGACTACAAAAAAGCAAACCTCCTTTAGATGCAGCTGCAAAATTTGGGTGTAATGTAAGCACATAGTGTGTTTTCATAACAGGTCTCTTGATTTCTTTTCTGGACACATGAAGAATTTATTCCATAAACTAGCTATTTGCCAAACACTCAAAATGGAAACCAATCCATATGGTTTCCCAACATAAGGTAATTCTAGTAATTTTTCAATAAAAAATAACTTATTACCCAGGAAAAAGCACCACAATCCCCAACACAATTTTAGGGTAAAATGAAGCTCTTACTGCTTCAGCTGGCTGGAGTTGGTAATGTCAGACAGAGCTGTGTAGGAACAGGAGGGAGGCCCAGCAAACCAGCTCTCTCTTTCACACTCACAATAGCATCTTACAGGAAAGTGCTGCCCTGTAGCTGGCAAAAGAAAACTCAGCAGCAATATTCCTCCATTAGAAGCTGCTGGGAAGAGATAACTAAACCCACTGAAGTGCTAAAATCAATCTAACTCACAAGGAGCTTAATATCATTTGGGTCCTCTCAACTCAGCTACTGCAAAGCCAAAACTATGCAAATAAAAACCCAACTCATGGGAAATTAAAAAAAAAAAAAACAACAGTTTAATGTATGTTCCTGTCAGTGTTTATCATAGCATCAGAAAGCAAAGCCCAAGCTCCTTCCTTCAATAAAATCTCAATATCTAAATATCTAAATATCTAAACTTTCTGAAAAACTGAAGAACAAGAACTCCAAGAACAGATGATAAGAAACTTAGGAGGAATTTATATTCAATTAAAATTATCTGTATACTACCTCCTTTCCTATGAATTTGTTTTACACTTCATTATCTACTGTACAATTTGTATGCATTAACCTGTTTTCCTCACATTATTACTTTGTGGCAGTGGCAGTTAATCACTCTGTGTGTAATGTCAGCCGTTATCCTGGACTCAGACTCGTGCTTTTAGATGTAAAAACAGAAAAAGACATATTCAGAAGAAAAAGGATCATCAAAGGACAAAATATATAACTTTGAAGACTAAAGAGATAGACCACATTATACCTCATCAAAGCAGGCTCTTACATGCTGGAGGTGCACCACAGTTCTGAAGCATAAACTCTTAATGCATGAACAATTAGTTTTTAGCAAGTGCCTTACATTTATCCTGCAAAGCTTTAGGTAAAAAAATCTACCTAAATGATATACTACATTCATTTAATTTAAAAAAAATTAAAAATAGAGAATATTTTTAAATCAGTAAGACAATCAAAGGACTATCCTCTGAAATAAATGCCAGTGAGATTTTTTAGTGCCTAATGATGACTTGAATGACTTCTTCAAAGACCTTTTATCAAGATCAGATTAAAAAAAAAAATAGTTATTTGGAAGTGGGATCTTTTTACTCAATAACCTTAAAATACTTTCACCTAACTTTAGTGTCAGAAGACAGAGAAAGCATGAATTAGTCTCTCACAACTACTGCTGCATTTTGTTTAAAAATTGCACAAGGTTTTCTTGAGGCCAAAAGCATTGATACCTAGAAAAACACAACATTGCTCCTTATTAATACAGAAATATTCTCATCCTAAGTAAAACAGCCCATACTAGGAAGGAGGCTCAGTTTCCTAACAATCCTTTCTTGTTTGCCAGTCCTCTAGGATAAATATACTCCTAATCTAAGGCACAGCAAATGAATAAAATAACTGTCTTTTGATTTGATACATATATGCAGCTTTTGCCCAAGTCTCACAAGCAAAATAAACACTGAAGAGCATCATGCACATGCCTCTGTTAAAAAAAAAAAAAAAAAGAAAAAAGAATGAGCAAAATGCATGCACCTCGATCTACAAAAAGCATGTACTCTGATCTGCAAAAGCAGATCCAGGGAATCAGGGCTGGGATGGGAGCTGATTAGAACAGTTGCTAAGGGCTTTGCTGGTTGCTGCAGGCCTGAAAACCATGCTCTTGGAAATATGCACAGTTTTACAATCACAGCTGATAACACGTAAATTATTGCTCCATTTTGTAGGGCTTCAAATATTTCACAGTATACCAAAGGGATATAAGAAAAATCTCATTGAATAAAGATTTCATATATTTCTAAAAATACCTTAATTCATGACAGTGGTTATGATTGCTAAAACTACCTACATAATTTTATATACTTAACCGGAAATTCATAACCAAGATAACAAAACTTGAGAACAGTAACACTAAATAAATATTAATATACTTTAAAGGAAATAACAGCAGTAAGGGAGAGGATCTTTACAACAAAATTTTGGGAAATAAAATAATAACAATTTTCTGAAGTATAAATTGCAAATATCCCTGTATTTAAGAAATAATATCCCATTTAAAAAGAGATTTCTCCCACAGAGACAGAGAAGAAGATTAAAACACCAGATATAGTCTCTGCCTATTACTTCCACCCTTTTTCCAGAATGTTTCCATCAGTGCACTATCTGTATAAAAAACTATAGGATTCTTTTTCTTCCCGACCTGCACTTCCATTCTCTTTGATAAAATTATTAATATTTTTATGTTTAATATTTAATAGCCATATGAAAAAGTTCTAAACTTCAGTACTATAATATATTTACTGAATAATGAAACATAAATATGGCATTATTAATTCATTTTACCCCTCCAAAAATCCTAAGAAACCAGTTCAAAAACTGTCTCACACCAATAAACAACAACTTCCCCCTACCATTTCTAATCCCCAAAACAACAGCTTTCACAAAAGCATACCCTACAGAGCTGACTGACCTGCTGCAAAGCATCCACTAATCAGCTGTAATCTGGTGAGTTAAAAACATTATTGAAAAGCATCACACACAGGATCTAAAAATTCTGAAAATAAGGAACTGCTTTTTATCTTGCAAAAGGTATGCAGGACTGGTAATTTGCATCTTCCAATAAATTATGCATGGTTAAACAGACACATCTCTGAGCATTTAATCTTTTCACTGCCATATCCACATAGAAATCATTTTCTCTGACAAATTTGTTTATGAATATTTAATATGCTTTAAGGATTACAGCTAATAATGCTAGCTTCTAATGGCAGCTAATGTACTTGAAAGATACATAACCATCTTAAATATTTTATTCTATCTTTGCTGGCTTTATTTCTGCAGATTGAGTTCTCATGTAAATCCTTACATAAAACATAAAAACACTAACAGACTCACTGCTACCATAAAAATATTAATATCTAGGAGTGCAATTATAAAAGTACCCCACTGAAAAGCATGCAGATAGATTGCCATCAGCATAAAAATAGAAATGATGAAGCAAAAATATTTCATTTCTACTTACCTAGTGTTGTTCAACGTTTGTCCAAAAAGATCATTTTGTAAAATATTTGGAGGGGATGAGAAAACCCCATGAAAATGAGATAAAACAGAATTGCAGACCTGGCGCAGTGTTTCAAATTGCATTTTCTCTCTTTCCCTTCTATTTTTCTTCACCACCTGTCTTAAAAGTCATCTATTTTGTACACACCATCAAATACAAATATGCCAATCAAGTTCCATATTTCTCCTGATCTCTGTAAAAACTGTGCCTAAATGAGTAGAGGCTGATAGTTAATTGTACAGTCATTATTCTTCTAATTCAGTCGTAGAAGATTTAGTACCCGAGCGGCTTTCTCCTGACTGTAGCAAGAATTCTAAACAGCAGTAAGCTTTTTGGGCATTCCCAGCTGAAGTGTGAAGCTGAGCTGCATTCATGTACTCTACTCATATTTCTCTAAGCCTATTAAAAACACGCAGTGAATAGATGCTGTCGTCAGGAGTTTCAGCACATCTGGCTGCCAGCAATAAAATCTCAGAAGTAAAAAAAAGGAGGACAAGGCATCTTCACGCTGTTACTACTGTCTAAGAGGAGGAGGATTTCTGCATCCTCCCCTCCTCCTTCCCTCCCCTGTAAAAATGACTAATATCCGTGACCATGTATGTAGAATTCCGTTTTTTTTTTTTGATGTAAAGGCAATTCTAAAGGACAGAAAGACCACTCTGAAAAAGAATTCTGTACATAATAAACAAGTAGCACCGAGACTGTAACAATAGATCTTTTGTCTCATATCTGAAAAGCTATACTGTATCTGAGATAACAGGTTTTTTAGTGCAAATATTTAAATGTAGTATCAATTCATGACTGAAGCAAACAGCATACATTCTGTACGTAACCAATCTGTCAGGGGCTGTACATGCAGCATCAAGGCAATGATTTACCATGCAAACTTGAACAATTACTAAAAGGAATGACTGTGTTATATATAAGCACTGCATTTCAAAATGAAACGTCTTCAGTATCTTTTAAAAGTTTATTGCACTGAATCAGCCATGAAAGAACTGAGAAAAAATCAATCACTTCTTAGGGTTCTCTAAACCCATCTACTTCCAGGAAAACCCACTATTTTAGGAGCCTGTGTACTGGTACACGTAAGTATCGGATATCAAAGAGAAAGAAGCAGAATCACTCATCTAACAGAACAGTGAGATTTTGCAACACAGTATGCACTGTGAATACCATGAAATGTACCGAAAATAAGTATCCCTGACTAAAAAACATTTTATCTTTTCTTTCAATGCTTGTGCCAGAGGATGACATTACGTAACAGTACAGAAAATATCACTGTCAAATTAAAAAATAACAATTAAAAATATTTTCTTTGTAATAACTCATTCTCTACCCACAGCTTTTAACATCTTAGCACTAATTACAAAATCTCCAAATAAACCAACATAAAATGAGGTCCATTACTAAAGCTCGTCCACTGAAAGCAATTTGAATCTCAGATGATGTGGGAATAAGCATCTTTCCAGCTAATTCAAGTGTGTTGATGTGCTCAGAAGGAAGAAGCCATCCAAGCTTCTCTAGCCAGAAGGATGGCAGCTATAACACAGATTTTAAAAGAAAAAAGAACAAATTCATCTCCTGACCCCTGGAAAAAAAAAAA